>NC_081227.1:6860136-6867636 GCF_902713425.1 Acipenser ruthenus | reverse complement strand
TGCTGGTAATGACAGCGCTGGAGAGCTGAGAGGGGTGTGTGTTAATGCCCAGTCCTCTCTCACCCTTGCACAGACAGCTCAGGTCATTGAGTTGCAGGTTCGAGGGCAGAGACATGTTCTCTCGGGGCAGGTACACGTTGTCAAGCTTGATCTGGGAGGAGTCACTGAGGAGAGAAACACAGACTGAGAGACTGAGAGAGAACCCAGCTATAACAGCAAGAGGTCAGGGTCAGGGTCAGGGTTAGGGTCAGGGTCAGGATCAGGGTCAGGGTCAGGGTCAGGGTCAGGGTCAGGGTCAGGGTATTCTGTAAAACATAACTTACCTCTGAGGCACTTTATTCTCCACACATTTTTCTGTAAACAACACAAAGAAAATGTAGAGTGTTTGTCTATTCAAAGATCATAAATGTAGTACTAAACAACCACTAGACCACACACTGCCTCCCAGTCCCTCAGCTCTAACCACTAGACCACACACTGCCTCCCAGTCCCTCAGCTCTAACCACTAGACCACACACTGCCTCCCAGTCCCTCAGCTCTAACCACTAGACCACACACTGCCTCCCAGTCCCTCAGCTCTAACCACTAGACCACACACTGCCTCCCAGTCCCTCAGCTCTAACCACTAGACCACACACTGCCTCCCAGTCCTTCATCTCTAACCACTAGCCCACACACTGCCTCCCAGTCCCTCAGCTCTAACCACTAGACCACACACTGCCTCCCAGTCCCTCAGCTCTAACCACTAGACCACACACTGCCTCCCAGTCCCTCAGCTCTAACCACTAGACCACACTGCCTCCCTCCCTCCCAGTCCCTCAGCTCTAACCACTAGACCACACACTGCCTCCCTCCCTCCCAGTCCCTCAGCTCTAACCACTAGACCACACACTGCCTCCCTCCCTCCCAGTCCCTCAGCTCTAACCAATAGACCAAACTGCCTCCCTCATTCCCATTTCCCATGCCTCTCTGTGCTTTGCAATGTTTTCCCATGCCTCTCTGTGCTTTGCAATGTTTTCCCATGCCTCTCTGTGCTTTGCAATGCTTTGCCATGCCTCTCTGTGCTTTGCAATGCTTTCCCGTGCCTCTCTATGCTTTGCAATGCTTGCCCATGCTTCACCATCCCTGTGCTGTATTACACTGAGCTATGCTTTTCCTAAGGGGCTCTTTTCTAGGGTGCAGCCCCCGTGCACTGCGCTGTCTCACCGGCCCCCCGTCTCCCGCGCTTGTAGACGAGGCAGAGCACCAGGAGGTTGAGCAGGACGAGGGAGAGGAACCCCAGCACACCCCCGACGATGATCCCCAACACGGGCACCTCCACACGAGACAGCAGCAAGTCTGGGGAGAGGGGACCCAAACAGGAGAGCGAAGTCACTGTGCCGTACCGCGCAACCCAGCCAACTAACATCCGATTCAAGACAAAAGCAGCTGTCTGATTGTTAAGTCTCTTAACGGAAATGGACGAGGGGCTTGTGAGAATGTTGCCTTGCCAAAGACAGAGGGGAGAGTTAAACGATAAGCTCAGCACTGCCTTTGTTTCTTTAGGAATATGTTACAATGCAGTGATAAGCAGTGTAGTGTCATACCGGTGAGAGCGAGGGGGGAGTTGGTGACGCCCAGCTCGTTGGAGGCGCTGACAGACACGTTGCCAGGCAGGCTGCTTAGAGTGACGCGCAGCGTGTGGTTGGTCAGCCGTGGGTAGCTGCGCGTGTCCAGGATGAGGAAGTCCGAGGTGTTGGTGACCTGCTGCCCGGACTCATCCACAAAGGTGACTGTGGCGGGGGGGTTGGAGTGGACCAACGCGAAGAGGAGCAGGGAGAGACCCGGCTCTGAGCTCTCGCTGTAGTGAGCGATCAGACGCACGATCTCCGGCTGGACTGGAGAAAGAGTGAGAAACGATTTAACAAGAGAACCACACAACACAGCCACAGCAATGCAAACACACACCCCAGCTATAACAAACACACAACACAGCTACAGCAATGCAAACACACACCCCAGCTATAACAAACACAACACAGCTACAGCAATGCAAACACACACCCCAGCTATAACAAACACACAACACAGCTACAGCAATGCAAACACACACCCCAGCTATAACAAACACACAACACAGCTACAGCAATGCAAACACACACCCCAGCTATAACAAACACACAACACAGCTACAGCAATGCAAACACACACCCCAGCTATAACAAACACACAACACAGCCACAGCAATGCAAACACACACCCCAGCTATAACAAACACACAACACAGCTACAGCAATGCAAACACACACCCCAGCTATAACAAACACACAACACAGCTACAGCAATGCAAACACACACCCCAGCTATAACAAACACACAACACAGCTACAGCAATGCAAACACACACCCCAGCTATAACAAACACACAACACAGCTACAGCAATGCAAACACACACCCCAGCTATAACAAACACACAACACAGCTACAGCAATGCAAACACACACCCCAGCTATAACAAACACACAACACAGCTACAGCAATGCAAACACACACCCCAGCTATAACAAACACACAACACAGCCACAGCAATGCAAACACACACCCCAGCTATAACAAACACACAACACAGCCACAGCAATGCAAACACACACCCCAGCTATAACAAACACAACACAGCTACAGCAATGCAAACACACAACACAGCTATAACAAACACACAACACAGCTACAGCAATGCAAACACACACCCCAGCTATAACAAACACACAACACAGCTACAGCAATGCAAACACACACCCCAGCTATAACAAACACACAACACAGCTACAGCAATGCAAACACACACCCCAGCTATAACAAACACACAACACAGCTACAGCAATGCAAACACACACCCCAGCTATAACAAACACACAACACAGCTACAGCAATGCAAACACACACCCCAGCTATAACAAACACACAACACAGCTACAGCAATGCAAACACACACCCCAGCTATAACAAACACACAACACAGCTACAGCAATGCAAACACACACCCCAGCTATAACAAACACACAACACAGCTACAGCAATGCAAACACACACCCCAGCTATAACAAACACAACACAGCTACAGCAATGCAAACACACACCCCAGCTATAACAAACACACAACACAGCTACAGCAATGCAAACACACACCCCAGCTATAACAAACACACAACACAGCTACAGCAATGCAAACACACACCCCAGCTATAACAAACACACA
This sequence comes from Acipenser ruthenus, assembly GCF_902713425.1. Lineage (NCBI taxonomy): Eukaryota > Metazoa > Chordata > Actinopteri > Acipenseriformes > Acipenseridae > Acipenser > Acipenser ruthenus. The sequence continues at coordinate 6,864,400 of NC_081227.1, read as the reverse complement.
ACACAGCTACAGCAATGCAAACACACACCCCAGCTATAACAAACACACAACACAGCCACAGCAATGCAAACACACACCCCAGCTATAACAAACACACAACACAGCTACAGCAATGCAAACACACACCCCAGCTATAACAAACACACAACACAGCTACAGCAATGCAAACACACACCCCAGCTATAACAAACACACAACACAGCTACAGCAATGCAAACACACACCCCAGCTATAACAAACACACAACACAGCTACAGCAATGCAAACACACACCCCAGCTATAACAAACACACAACACAGCCACAGCAATGCAAACACACACCCCAGCTATAACAAACACAACACAGCTACAGCAATGCAAACACACACCCCAGCTATAACAAACACACAACACAGCTACAGCAATGCAAACACACACCCCAGCTATAACAAACACACAACACAGCTACAGCAATGCAAACACACACCCCAGCTATAACAAACACAACACAGCTACAGCAATGCAAACACACACCCCAGCTATAACAAACACACAACACAGCTACAGCAATGCAAACACACAACAGAGAGGTAAGCATGTGTCTCTGCTGATGTCAGTGTTATTAACTCCTCAGCCTCTAGGAGGAGATTCATTACAAGAGGTAATGTGATGGGTGTTTTAATCTGACTGTGATCGTTCCCTGATGAACAGACAGGCTGACAGGAACTGACTCTCAATCCCTCAGGCTGACTGACACACAGCCCTGCTGACAGACAGACTCGGGTTCAATACAGGTCAATCCCAGAGCCCAGGAAAGGCACTTCCAGAGCTGGACAGGGCTATACACACTCTCACAGTGAGGGACAGGGCTCCACACACTCACACAGTGAGGGGCAGGGCTCCACACACTCACACAGTGAAGGACAGGGCTCCACACACTCACACAGTGAGGGACAGGGCTATACACACTCACACAGTGAGGGACTGGACTCCACACACTCACACAGTGAAGGACAGGGCTCCACACACTCACACAGTGAGGGACAGGACTCCACACACTCACACAGTGAGGGACAGGGCTATACACACTCACACAGTGAGGGACAGGGCTATACACACTCACACAGTGAGGGACAGGGCTCCACACACTCACACAGTGAAGGACAGGGCTCCACACACTCACACAGTGAAGGACAGGGCTATACACACTCACACAGTGAAGGACAGGGCTATACACACTCACACAGTGAAGGACAGGGCTATACACACTCACACAGTGAGGGACAGGGCTATACACACTCACACAGTGAGGGACAGGGCTCCACACACTCACACAGTGAAGGACAGGGTTCCACACACTCACATAGTGAAGGACAGGGCTCCACACACTCACACAGTGAAGGACAGGGTTCCACACACTCACACAGTGAGGGGCAGGGCTCCACACACTCACACAGTGAGGGACAGGGCTATACACACTCACACAGTGAGGGACAGGGCTATACACACTCACACAGTGAAGGACAGGGCTCCACACACTCACACAGTGAATGAAAGGGCTTCACACACTCACACAGTGAAGGACAGGGCTCCACACACTCACTCAGTGAAGGACGGGGCTTCACACACTCACACAGTGAAGGACAGGGCTCCACACACTCACACAGTGAGGGACAGGGCTCCACACACTCACACAGTGAAGGACAGGGCTTCACACACTCACACAGTGAAGGACAGGGCTCCACACACTCACACAGTGAAGGACAGGGCTTCACACAATCACACAGTGAAGGACAGGGCTCCACACACTCACACAGTGAAGGACAGGGCTCCACACACTCACACAGTGAGGGACAGGGCTATACACACTCACACAGTGAGGGGCAGGGCTCCACACACTCACACAGTGAGGGACAGGGCTCCACACACTCACACAGTGAGGGACAGGGCTATACACACTCACACAGTGAGGGATAGGGCTCCACACACTCACACAGTGAGGGGCAGGGCTCCACACACTCACACAGTGAGGGGCAGGGCTCCACACACTCACACAGTGAGGGACAGGGCTCCACACACTCACACAGTGAGGGACAGGGCTCCACACACTCACACAGTGAGGGACAGGGCTATACACACTCACACAGTGAGGGATAGGGCTCCACACACTCACACAGTGAAGGACAGGGCTCCACACACTCACACAGTGAGGGACAGGGCTCCACACACTCACACAGTGAGGGGCAGGACTCCACACACTCACACAGTGAGGGACAGGGCTCCACACACTCACACAGTGAAGGACAGGGCTTCACACACTCACACAGTGAAGGACAGGGCTATACACACTCACACAGTGAGGGGCAGGGCTCCACACACTCACACAGTGAAGGACAGGGCTCCACACACTCACACAGTGAGGGAGTGCAGTACTCACACTCTGTCACACACTCAGTCTCACACTCACACTGCACGTTCAGCAGCACGCTGGCGTTGTACGTCTCCCCGCTGGCCGGGTGCTCCGCGGCGCACCTCAGCTCGCGATCCCACTTCCTGGCACGCAGCGTGAAGGTGCTGTGGGAGGAGCTCTGGTTGGACACGCCCCGCTCCTGCTCCGGGGAGGACGATGATGTCACCAGCACTCTGCCCCCAGTCTGCTGCCGCTCTCCGTTCAGGTACCAGATGAGGAAGGGCGGGGCCTCCGCGGGCCAGCCCTCTGATTGGCAGCTGAACTCCCGCGTGACGTTCTCTCTCAGCGTGGCGATCGAGCGCCAGCGGCCATCGATCCTGGGGAGCGGCTCAGACACGCCTGCAGAGAGAGAGGGACACAGACCGGATACACTAACGCAAATATAAGCCCTTGTGTTTAAGGGTCTGATTATGAATACAGGCAGAGCGCTCAATCAGAAAGCGATGGAGCCAAAAATCTGTGTAGAAGTAAGTTTAAAACAACATATTAATAACAGTGCTGACTTACTGTGGATAATCTGGGGTTAGTTAAGGGAATGGAAAATACAAAGCTAAGCAAGAAATGAAAAATCCTTACGTTTGCACAGTAATCCATATTTCTCGATCGTATTTGATCAGCCTAGAAAATGAGGTCAGGGGGAAAAGTCACTGAGGTTTTGGTGCAGAGAAAGCGAGCCCAAATCTCTGCTCCACACACAGAGCAGAGCGAGAGAGAAGGGCGCTGAGTCAAAGACTTACCTGACTGGATCAGAACCACTGGCAGCAGCAGCAGGGCCCGCAGAGCCCAGGCCCAGTCCGCACTCAGCATGGTCCGCTCTGTGAGTCCAACGGGGCTAGAGAACCAGAACAACGAGAACCAAGAGCTCTGTGAGGCCTGGCTCCTGATGTCAGGACACAGCAGCACTGCATTCACACGGGGGGCCCAATCGCAGAGGCAGCAGCGAAACCTTTACTGCAGCGTCATGTGGTAAAAGCATAGCAAAGTGCAGTAAAGCTTGGTAAAAACACAGGGACAGCCAGTAAAGTGGACGTCTCAGGGTTTGTACAGAGACATGGGATAGAGATAGGGTTTGGTTAGGGCTGGGTTAGGGATAAGGTTTGGTTAGGGTTAGGGCTGGGTTAGGGATAAGGTTTGGTTAGGGTTAGGGTTAGAGCTGGGTTAGGGATAAGGTTTGGTTAGGGTTTGGGTTAGGGCTGGGTTAGGGATAAGGTTTGGTTAGGGTTAGGGTTAGGGCTGGGTTAGGGATAAGGTTTGGTTAGGGTTAGGGTTAGAGCTGGGTTAGGGATAAGGTTTGGTTAGGGTTTGGGTTAGGGCTGGGTTAGGGATAAGGTTTGGTTAGGGTTAGGGTTAGGGCTGGGTTAGGGATAAGGTTTGGTTAGGGTTAGGGTTAGGGCTGGGTTAGGGATAAGGTTTGGTTAGGGTTAGGGTTAGGGCTGGGTTAGGGATAAGGTTTGGTTAGGGTTTGGGTTAGGGCTGGGTTAGGGATAAGGTTTGGTTAGGGTTAGGGCTAGGTTTAGGGATAAGGTTTGGTTAGGGTTAGGGCTAGGTTTGGGATAAGGTTAGGGTTAGGGTTAGGGCTGGGTTAGGGATAAGGTTAGGGTTTGGTTAGGGCTGGGTTAGGGATAAGGTTAGGGTTTGGTTAGGGCTGGGTTAGGGATAAGGTTAGGGTTTGGTTAGGGATAAGGTTAGGGTTTGGTTAGGGCTGGGTTAGGGATCAGGTTAGGGTTTGGTTAGGGCTGGGTTAGGGATCAGGTTAGGGTTAGGGTTAGAGCTGGGTTAGGGATAAGGTTAGGGTTTGGTTAGGGCTGGGTTAG
>NC_081227.1:6777636-6850136 GCF_902713425.1 Acipenser ruthenus | reverse complement strand
GAAGCATGGTAAAGCACAGTGAAGCATGGTAAAGCTTGGTAAAGCACAGTGAAGCATGGTAAAGCTTGGTAAAGCATAGTGAAGCATGGTAAAGCATGGTAAAGCATGGAAAAGCTTGGTAAAGCACAGTGAAGCATGGTAAAGCATACTGAAGCATGGTAAAGCACAGAGAAGCATGGTAAAGCACAGTGAAGCATGGTAAAGCTTGGAAAAGCACAGTGAAGCATGGTAAAGCACAGTGAAGCATTGTAAAGCTTGGTAAAGCACAGTGAAGCATGGTAAAGCTTGGAAAAGCACAGTGAAGCATGGTAAAGCTTGGTAAAGCACAGTGAAGCATGGTAAAGCATACTGAAGCATGGTAAAGCTTGGTAAAGCACAGTGAAGCATGGAAAAGCTTGGTAAAGCACAGTGAAGCATGGTAAAGCATACTGAAGCATGGTAAAGCACAGTGAAGCATGGTAAAGCTTGGTAAAGAACAGTGAAGCTTGGTAAAGCACAGTGAAGCATGGTAAAGCACAGAGAAGCATTGTAAAGCTTGGTAAAGCACAGTGAAGCATGGTAAAGCTTGGAAAAGCACAGTGAAGCATGGTAAAGCTTGGTAAAGCATACTGAAGCATGGTAAAGCACAGTGAAGCATGGTAAAGCTTGGTAAAGCACAGTGAAGCTTGGTAAAGCACAGTGAAGCATGGTAAAGCACAGAGAAGCATTGTAAAGCTTGGTAAAGCACAGTGAAGCATGGTAAAGCTTGGTAAAGCACAGTGAAGCTTGGTAAAGCACAGTGAAGAATGGTAAAGCACAGTGAAGCATTGTAAAGCTTGGTAAAGCACAGTGAAGCATGGTAAAGCTTGGTAAAGCACAATGAAGCATGGTAAAGCTTGGTAAAGCATAGTGAAGCATGGTAAAGCACAGTGAAGCATGGTAAAGCACAGTGAAGCATGGTAAAGCTTGGTAAAGCGCAGTGAAGCATGGTAAAGCTTGGTAAAGCACAGTGAAGCATGGTAAAGCACAGTGAAGCATGGTAGAGCTTGGTAAAGCACAGTGAAGCATGGTAAAGCTTGGTAAAGCACAATGAAGCATGGTAAAGCTTGGTAAAGCATAGTGAAGCATGGTAAAGCACAGTGAAGCATGGTAAAGCACAGTGAAGCATGGTAAAGCTTGGTAAAGCACAGTGAAGCTGGAAGTAACGGGGAGCTGCTGAGACAAAGCTCAGACAGATTCCAGTGAGCGCTCCTGTAAACTAAAACGTACTCAACTTTAGCAGAGCAATTCAGGATTGGTTGTGTTTGTTTTCTTGTTAAAGAGTGTTGGTGTTCAGAGTCAACACTGTTTAGATCATTTAAACAGACCTTGTCAGGTTAGTTCAAGGCCTCCATCGTACGTCTTAATCTGTTCAACTACATGAAGGTTTGAAAGTGATGTGTGGGCAAGCATTGTGAAGCACTGTAAAGCATGGTAAATTGTGGTAAAGCATGGTGAAGCATGGTAAAGTACAGTGAAGCATGATAAAGCATAGTAAAGCATAGTAATGCTTGGTAAAGCTTGGTAAAGCATTGTGAGGCATAGTAAAGCATAGTAAAACTTTGTAAAGTGTGGTAAAGCATGGTGGAGTGTGGTAAAGCACAGTGAAGCATGGTAAAGCTTAGTAAAGCACAGTGAAGCATGGTAAAGCATGGTAAAGCACAGTGAAGCATGGTAAAGCATGGTAAAGCACAGTGAAGCTTGGTAAAGCTTGGTAAAGCACAGAAGCATGGTAAAGTACAGTGAAGCATGGTAAAGCACAGTGAAGCATGGTAAAACACACTGAAGCTTACTAAAGCACAGTGAAGCATGGTAAAGCACAGTGAAGCATGGGAAAGCACAGTGAAGCATGGTGAAGCATGGTAAAGCACAGTGAAGCTTAGTAAAGCACAGTGAAGCATGGTAAAGCTTGGTAAAGCACAGTGAAGCATGGTAAAGTACAGTGAAGCATGGTAAAGCACAGTGAAGCATGGTAAAGCTTGGTAAAGCACAATGAAGCATGGTAAAACACAGTGAAGCTTAGTAAAGCACAGTGAAGCATGGTAAAGCTTGGTAAAGCACAGTGAAGCATGGTAAAGCTTGGTAAAGCACAGTGAAGCATGGTAAAGCTTGGTAAAGCACAGTGAAGCATGGTAAAGCTTGGTAAAGCATAGTGAAGCATGGTAAAGCACAGTGAAGCATGGTAAAGCTTGGTAAAGCACAGTGAAGCATGGGGAAGCACAGTGAAGCATGGTAAAGCACAGTGAAGCATGGTAAAGCTTGGTAAAGCACAGTGAAGCATGGTAAAGCTTGGTAAAGCATAGTGAAGCATGGTAAAGCATGGTAAAGCATGGAAAAGCTTGGTAAAGCACAGTGAAGCATGGTAAAGCATACTGAAGCATGGTAAAGCACAGAGAAGCATGGTAAAGCACAGTGAAGCATGGTAAAGCTTGGAAAAGCACAGTGAAGCATGGTAAAGCACAGTGAAGCATTGTAAAGCTTGGTAAAGCACAATGAAGCATGGTAAAGCTTGGAAAAGCACAGTGAAGCATGGTAAAGCTTGGTAAAGCACAGTGAAGCATGGTAAAGCATACTGAAGCATGGTAAAGCTTGGTAAAGCACAGTGAAGCATGGAAAAGCTTGGTAAAGCACAGTGAAGCATGGTAAAGCATACTGAAGCATGGTAAAGCACAGTGAAGCATGGTAAAGCTTGGTAAAGAACAGTGAAGCTTGGTAAAGCACAGTGAAGCATGGTAAAGCACAGAGAAGCATTGTAAAGCTTGGTAAAGCACAGTGAAGCATGGTAAAGCTTGGAAAAGCACAGTGAAGCATGGTAAAGCTTGGTAAAGCATACTGAAGCATGGTAAAGCACAGTGAAGCATGGTAAAGCTTGGTAAAGCACAGTGAAGCTTGGTAAAGCACAGTGAAGCATGGTAAAGCACAGAGAAGCATTGTAAAGCTTGGTAAAGCACAGTGAAGCATGGTAAAGCTTGGTAAAGCACAGTGAAGCTTGGTAAAGCACAGTGAAGAATGGTAAAGCACAGTGAAGCATTGTAAAGCTTGGTAAAGCACAGTGAAGCATGGTAAAGCTTGGTAAAGCATAGTGAAGCATGGTAAAGCACAGTGAAGCATGGTAAAGCACAGTGAAGCATGGTAAAGCTTGGTAAAGCACAGTGAAGCATGGTAAAGCTTGGTAAAGCACAGTGAAGCATGGTAAAGCACAGTGAAGCATGGTAAAGCTTGGTAAAGCACAGTGAAGCATGGTAAAGCTTGGTAAAGCACAGTGAAGCTTGGTAAAGCACAGAAGCATGGTAAAGCTTGGTAAAGCATAGTGACGCATGGTAAAGTACAGTGAAGCATGGTAAAGCTTGGTAAAGCACAGTGAAGCATGGTAAAACACAGTAACACTATGCTTTACAGAGCAACAGCATGCACCAGGGCAACCATTTCCTAATGCATGAAGAAATAAGTACATTACAAACCCATTATCTAATGTGTATCTCTCTGCCTCTCCTCTCTCCCTCTCCCCATCCCTATCTCATTCCCTCCCTCTCTCTGAAGGTGTGTGGATTAGAGAGGTGAGCACTCCATTCATGGCAAGTTATAGAACAGTATTAGGTGAGCCCTTATACCAGTTACCAAAGTATTTCTGCTCTATTCCCATGGTTATACCATGCATCTCTTACAGTTTTCCATGGTTATACCATGCATCTCTTATAGTTTACCATGGTTACACCATGCATCTCTTACAGTTTACCATGGTTATACCATGCATCTCTTACAGTTTACCATGGTTATACCATGCATCTCTTACAGTTTACCATGGTTATACCATGCATCTCTTACAGTTTACCATGGTTATACCATGCATCTCTTACAGTTTACCATGGTTATGCATGTTTTTTAAAATATGCTTTACCATACTTTGCTATAATTTACCATGCTTACCTGTGCTTTACCATGTTTTCACTGTGAAACTTTTATAAGGGTGCGCTAAACATGAGCGAATTGATCATATTCTGACATGAGGCACAACGACCCGTCATAAAAATCAAAAAGGGTATTTTTGACACGTAGAAAACACGTAGAAAATCGAATCATTGAATAATCTGAAATATTTTCTTTAGAACATCTAATGATTGGTTGTGTTTAAAGTTATGGAAGATAAGCAGAGGGATGGGAATACACTTTACATATTTGTTAAGCGATATCTTAATGTCCACAATGCTAGAACCAACATCTAAAAAATAATTAAGACTGCTGCTAATTCCCTGTCGGGCCGCAGGGAGGCTGGTCTGCGCTGCGCTGTGCAGGGAACAGAGCAAGCAGGGCCGTGGCGTTAACGAGACTGCCACGGGGGGAGGAAGAGAGGGAGGGAGCGAGGTAATACCCCGGCTCTTATTGTGACATGGCGGTTTCGTGCTAGCATGAAGACAAGCTGAAAGATCCCGTTTCTCTAAATGATTATCCAGAGTAGCCGAAGCAAGAGAAACAGAAAGATTAGGTAGAGGGTGTATGTGGCCGGCTATTTAACAGCAGTGCCCACTGCGCGGCACCGATCCTTATTATCGCAGGAATTCAAAAAGGCGCAGGTCCGACACGGAAGAACAACACAGGGGATCATTTGTTCTTATAATTACATATTGCACGATAAGATTACCGACCGAGCACGGGGAGAGTCCTGCAACACCAATAACTGCAAAAGCAACAAAACACACGTCTGGTAATTTAAAAAAAACAACAGCCTTTTTCTTCTGAATGTGTGTGTGTGAAGATCGTTCAAGGAGGAGCGGTGTTTCTTCATTGCTCGGCTGGATTAAGTGAAAGTGAGTGCGGACAGTGTGGGTCTGTGTTGTAGGTTCAGCTGGTTCCCTCATTGAAAATGCTCTTCCCTTTGCCGTGAGCAGCCACTTTGCTGCCGTCGCTACTGGTACCCGCTTGGAAAGTCATGAGCACCAGGGACCGGTCTTCCATTCCGACCCGCACACAGCAGCACAAACACCGCCTAACCAGCAGCACCAGCACCGCGACCTGCCCGGGCCGAGCGGCGCCCCGCTCGGAGTAACACTCGCCCGGCGCCAGGCGCCTAAACAGGGGGGGGAACAGACAACGCAGCAGCGGTGACTGCGAGGGATGCCAGTGAATTCGTGCAGGCACTTCTGACACCGGCCTCAAACAGACATGAGGTGAGATTGTAAGAAGCGATATGGAACAGTTTGTATAATGGTGTGCGTTTCTGATTTCGGGTGCATGTGTGAGGTGCACGCGTGTGCGTTATTTAATATTGCTGTGTTTAGTTCTTTCTTGTCAACCCCCCTTTGCCTTGCCTGCATTACTTCTATATGTGTGTGTGTGTGTGTTTGAATTGCAGTTGGTAATGTTTGAAGGAATTATGCAATACTGTACCTTATTTAATCATTTGGGGTCATTTGGCAGTGTTAGTTTGCAGTATATTTTATACTCATTTGATATCATAGGGTAATAATGTTGCATATTGTGTGTGTGTGTGTATATATATATATATATATAAATATGTGTGTGTGTGTGTGTGTGTGTGTGTGTGTGTGTATGTATATATATTGAACACACACACAATGATGGAGGTAAATTAATTATATAATTGGAAACTTTCTTTGATAAACTGGAATATAGTACAGTATTTGGGGTAATAAAGTTTATTTTGTTATTAAATATGTTTATTGCATGTGAATGGGCCCTAGTATTAAGTTGTTAAGTTAAATAGCGTTTTAGTGTGTGTGTATATATATAAATATAAATATTAGTGTGTGTGTGAGATGGACTGGTTGCTTGGAATAGAAATGGTTTCTCGCTTTGGATAACGGTGAAGACATTGCAATGCTAAAGCAATCTTGCACTACACGACTACACCGAGCACAGCCAGCCCTAAGACACAGTGTTTCGGACCCCTGTATCATGATCCTGCGCCTGTGAAAACCAGTCTCTCTGAATCAAGGCAGTGTTACCTTTTCTTTTAAAGTGATCGTAGCTACAGCACCAGATTCTTTATATCGCTTTGAGTTTGATTACGGTTGTCACAATTCACTCGACATAACTTGACCAACCAGGGACCGGGTTCCCCCTGATTGACTGCGGGCTTGCCCTGTAATGATGGGGTGTGGGCGGGGTTTCCCGCTTCAGGTTGGTGTGAGCCGAAGCAGGCCGAAGGTAATCGGTAGTCGCCGTCACTGCGGGTTGTACGCTTTTAAAACTGTCGTGCTAAAAGGACAGAATATCACTCTTTGTTTTGAACTGTGTTAATTGAAAATAGCCACCGCCTTAGCATTAGTTAAAATTAAGCTTTCCCTACATACCAGAAAAAGTTCAGAAAATGTCTGTCTATCCCTTCAATGTAGTTCGAGAGAGCAACTGTAATTGTAGCTGGCATTCATTTACAGACTCGGTTTTAGCATTTGAATTTTGGCGAGAAGAGCGTATTTTCTGATAATTCGTCCCAGAGGACGTGTTAGTCAGACAGGCCTGCGCTACAGTCACCCGCTCAAATAGAAACACAACGCAGCTCGATATTCAGGAAACGCTTCAGGACGGATCTGTGTGATCTGAAGTTTCACCAATCCCCAACATTGTTTTGTTCATGCAATCCAGATCGTTGTGCAACAGGATCAGACACACGCACTTTGTGAAAAGGGTTTTTCTGTGTGTAGTTCAGCCTAGTATATAGTGGATCTGAGAGCCAGTACATTCAATACAGTACAGTATAGAGAACTCAGTGCTGTGGATCTGAGAGCCAGCACATTCAATACAGTACAGTATAGAGAACTCAGCGCTGTGGATCTGAGAGCCAGCACATTCAATACAGTACAGTATAGAGAACTCAGTGCTGTGGATCTGAGAGCCAGCACATTCAATACAGTACAGTATAGAGAACTCAGTGCTGTGGATCTGAGAGCCAGCACATTCAATACAGTACAGTATAGAGAACTCAGTGCTGTGGATCTGAGAGCCAGCACATTCAATACAGTACAGTATAGAGAACTCAGTGCTGTGGATCTGAGAGCCAGCACATTCAATACAGTACAGTATAGAGAACTCAGCGCTGTGGATCTGAGAGCCAGCACATTCAATACAGTACAGTATAGAGAACTCAGTGCTGTGGATCTGAGAGCCAGCACATTCAATACAGTACAGTATAGAGAACTCAGCGCTGTGGATCTGAGAGCCAGCACATTCAATACAGTACAGTATAGAGAACTCAGCGCTGTGGATCTGAGAGCCAGCACATTCAATACAGTACAGTATAGAGAACTCAGCGCTGTGGATCTGAGAGCCAGCACATTCAATACAGTACAGTATAGAGAACTCAGCGCTGTGGATCTGAGAGCCAGCACATTCAATACAGTACAGTATAGAGAACTCAGTGCTGTGGATCTGAGAGCCAGCACATTCAATACAGTACAGTATAGAGAACTCAGCGCTGTGGATCTGAGAGCCAGCACATTCAATACAGTACAGTATAGAGAACTCAGCGCTGTGGATCTGAGAGCCAGCACATTCAATAGAGTACAGTATAGAGAACTCAGCGCTCTGGATCTGAGAGCCAGCACATTCAATAGAGTACAGTATAGAGAACTCAGCGCTGTGGATCTGAGAGCCAGCACATTCAATTCAATACAGTACAGTATAGAGAACTCAGCGCTGTGGATCTGAGAGCCAGCACATTCAATACAGTACAGTATAGAGAACTCAGCGCTGTGGATCTGAGAGCCAGCACATTCAATACAGTACAGTATAGAGAACTCAGCGCTGTGGATCTGAGAGCCAGCACATTCAATACAGTACAGTATAGAGAACTCAGCGCTGTGGATCTGAGAGCCAGCACATTCAATACAGTGCAGTATAGAGAACTCAGCGCTGTGGATCTGAGAGCCAGCACATTCAATACAGTGCAGTATAGAGAACTCAGCGCTGTGTATCTGAGAGCCAGCACATTCAATACAGTACAGTATAGAGAACTCAGCGCTGTGGATCTGAGAGCCAGCACATTCAATACAGTACAGTATAGAGAACTCAGCGCTGTGGATCTGAGAGCCAGCACATTCAATACAGTACAGTATAGAGAACTCAGCGCTGTGGATCTGAGAGCCAGCACATTCAATAGAGTACAGTATAGAGAACTCAGCGCTGTGGATCTGAGAGCCAGCACATTCAATACAGTACAGTATAGAGAACTCAGCGCTGTGGATCTGAGAGCCAGCACATTCAATACAGTACAGTATAGAGAACTCAGTGCTGTGGATCTGAGAGCCAGCACATTCAATACAGTACAGGAGTGAGGGAGTGTGGCTGCAGTGGAGAGACAGGCCACTGGGACTGAGGGAGTGTGGCTGCAGTGGAGAGACAGGGCACTGGGAGTGAGGGAGTGTGGCTGCAGTGGAGAGACAGGGCACTGGGAGTGAGGGAGTGTGGCTGCAGTGGAGAGACAGGGCACTGGGAGTGAGGGAGTGTGGCTGCATTGGAGAGACAGGGCACTGGGAGTGAGGGACTGTGGCTGCAGTGGAGAGACAGGCCACTGGGAGTGAGGGAGTGTGGCTGCAGTGGAGAGACAGGGCACTGGGAGTGAGGGAGTGTGGCTGCAGTGGAGAGACAGGGCACTGGGAGTGAGGGAGTGTGGCTGCAGTGGAGAGACAGGGCACTGGGAGTGAGGGAGTGTGGCTGCAGTGGAGAGACAGGGCACTGGGAGTGAGGGAGTGTGGCTGCAGTGGAGAGACAGGGCACTGGGAGTGAGGGAGTGTGGCTGCAGTGGAGAGACAGGGCACTGGGAGTGAGGGAGTGTGGCTGCAGTGGAGAGACAGGGCACTGGGAGTGAGGGAGTGTGGCTGCAGTGGAGAGACACGGGGCACTGGGAGTGAGGGAGTGTGGCTGCAGTGGAGAGACGGGGGTCTGGGAGTGTGGTTAAGTCTCTTCAGCCCATTCTCTCTCTCTCTCTGTTTACCATTTTGCTCTAGTTGGCGCCCTTCCCAGAATGCTTTGGAAAAGCTGTGATCTTCGACCCTGAGCGCAAACTGATCCCCACTCGTGGGCAGGGTGTACATGCTGTCACATGCAGTGCAAATTAACCCTTTATTATTATTATTATTTATTTATTTAACCTAATTTACAGAGAAAGGTGCCAGGGTGGTCGTGCGTTTCCTGCCGAGCGAATGCTTTGTGAATACAGCTGCCTCTGTGTCGCTGTACCGCACGGTGCAGGCTGCCCAGTCCCCCTGCACCAAGGCTCTCATTGAGAGGAGACGCGACTCTCCACTCATGATTTCAGTTTGACGTTTTGAAAAAGTGACGCTCGTAAAGTTTAGCTCGGATTTCTGTGTCTCGGTCTCTCAGCCTGTGACTTTTACTCCTGTATAAAGATAGCACAGCTTTCTTTATATTTCCAAGAGAGGATGAAAGGAAAACCTGATCGTTCACTTCATTGTGCCCTTTTAAAATAATAATTTTTGTGTTTTTCTGTAGTGTTGAAACATTAGCCAGATTGATATGAATTCAGAAGGGTGGCCAATGTGAATACAGCCATCATTTTATTAAAGAAGGGATCTAACAGCGTCTGCAGGGTGGGAATAAGACTCCTGTTGCATAGCAGTTTCACCCATTCCAGGTTTTGCTATGAGCTTGTCTAGCTACAGTGTACAGGTCACAAGCTCAGGTGTGTCTCATTAAAACCAGGAGTGGATCAAACCGCTCTGCAGTGGGAGTCTTGCTTCCACCCCTGGTCTGCGTGTCACTTTAGGGTTGGAGCCTATTTATGGAACAGTTCCAAGGTGGACCGTATTGTTCTAAGGATCCCTGCCAGGATGAAATCCTCTGCAAAGGGGTTGTATTGGAGGCGATCGTCTGTAAATGCAGATCTCGCAGGTCACTCCCCTCTCCATGCAGCATGTCTGGGAATCGCTAATCCAGCTGTCATGAAACATGGTATTAATTTAATACTTCGATCCTCCACTTTTTAGATAGGCCTAAATGAAATGAGATTCCTCTCCCTCTTTCCCTCGCTCCCTCCCAGCCCGGTAAACGCTCTTTGGAACTGATCATGTTTGCAGAAGCCTGTGTGATTGTTTTGTTCCCATGACAACCCCCCCTCCCTTTCAAAACACACACAAGCAGGATACTTCATGGAGCATGAGGACACACTGCCTCCCAGTCCCTCACCTCTAACCACTAGACCACACTGCCTCCCTCCCTCCCAGTCCCTCAGCTCTAACCACTAGACCACACTGCCTCCCTCCCTCCCAGTCCCTCAGCTCTAACCACTAGATCACACTGCCTCCCTCCCTCCCTCCCAGTCTCTCAGCTCTAACCACTAGACCACACTGCCTCCCTCCCTCCCAGTCCCTCAACTCTAACCACTAGCCCACACTGCCTCCCTCCCTCCCAGTCCCTCAGCTCTAACCACTAGACCACACTGCCTCCCTCCCTCCCTCCCAGTCTCTCAGCTCTAACCACTAGACCACACTGCCTCCCTCCCTCCCAGTCCCTCAGCTCTAACCACTAGACCACCTCCCTCCCTCCCAGTCCCACAGCTCTAACCACTAGACCGCCTCCCTCCCTCCCAGTCCCTCACCTCTAACCACTAGACCACACTGCCTCCCTCCCTCCCAGTCCCTCAGCTCTAACCACTAGACCACACTGCCTCTCTCCCTCCCAGTCCCTCAGCTCTAACCACTAGACCGCCTCCCTCCCTCCCAGTCCCTCAGCTCTAACCACTAGACCACACTGCCTCCCTCCCTCCCAGTCCCTCAGCTCTAACCACTAGACCACACTGCCTCCCTCCCTCCCAGTCTCTCAGCTCTAACCACTAGACCACCCCGCCTCCACTAGACATCAGTACACATTACAAGATCTTCAGATTTTGTCTCTGTGTGTTTTCTTGTTGTTTTTCAGCTGAAGAAACAGATTAATTGTTTTACACACTCACTCACGCACACACTCACACACACACTCACACACACACTCACACACACACTAACTCCTGATGTAGAGAACAGGCCCTGGCAGGATGGAGCTGACCTGTAGTAACCTTTTGTTCTGAGTGAGTCCATCTCTCTCCCCTGCGACTTAGTGGAGAGATAAACAAGAGACTGACTTCGAGAGAAGGAGTGAGGGAGCAGGAGGACTGAGAAGGAGGGAAAGAAGGATAAGAGGAAAAGTGAAAGTGGTAGCTTTCTCACCCTCCCGCTCCTCTCGCCTCTGCTCCGGTCCCTCTCTCCCCCCTGCTCCTCTCCCCTCCCCTCTGCTCCGGTCCCTCTCTCCCCCCTGCTCCTCTCCCCTCCCCTCTGCTCCGATCCCTCTCTCCCCCTGCTCCTGTCCTCTCCTCTCCTTCCTGCTGCCCTCCTCTCTGCTCCAGTCCCTCTCTCCTCCCTGCTCCCCTCCCCTCTGCTCCAGTCCCTCTCTCCTCCCTGCTCCCCTCCCCTCTGCTCCGGTCCCTCTCTCTCCTCTCCTTTCCCCTCCCCTCTGCTCCTCTCCCCTCCCCTCCCCTTCCCTCTGCTCCGGTCCCTCTCTCCCCCCTGCTCCTATCTCTCTCTCTCCTCTCTCTCCAATATATTTCCAGCGCTCTGTTCTGTTCGCAGTGTGCTGCTCTCGTGTGTCTCTTTTAGGAACTTGAGCAGATGGTTGGAGGTTTAAGAAGAGTAGTGGAGGGGAGGGGGGTTCGGAGTGAGTGAGGGAGGGGAAGGGGGGACTGGGATATTTATAGACTGGATTAACCCCTCGACTCCCCAGCTCCTGCACCGACTCAGCTGTGCTCTCCACTCCCTGCCCCCTCCCCCCCAATACTAAACTAATATTAAACACGTTTCTAGGTAGTGGACATGTTTTTAACTCCTCAGAAAAGCCATTGTAAGCTACCCTCCATCACATGTGCGTCCTCAATTGCTGCAGCATGTATTGGAGTGTAAGGCAGTGTGCTCACAGCATCCGATTGTAGACATGGCAGAGAAATATTGAACATGAACTCCATTGTCTCGCGTGGTACACTCACTGCTGTGCAAACACATCAAGGGTTGTAAGAACATAACAATACGTGACGCCGCGGCACATGAGAAACTCAAAGACGTCGCAGCCAGGATCGGGGGCCGCGCCTGGTTTTCAGTTTGTTCAGCTGCTTTAATTTTGAAGTCAGTTTTAACGGAGTAACAGCGACTTCAATTGAAGTAATGTGTTGCCACTGTGAGAATCCACTCCCTGCTCTAGCAAGCAGACTGTCTTCCTCAAAGAATCGCAGGCATGCTGCAACAAGACGGGGTGCATTCCTCCACCCTCTCTCCTCCACTCTTTCACTCGTCCACTCCCTCCCTCCCTCCCTCCCTGTCTGACAAAAGACTGAGAGTCAGGGACGCATCGGGCAACTGAAGCAAACTCATTGTGTTCCTAACTTGGCAAGTTCAGCTACATTTTCACAATACCACCCTCCCTCTCCTTCGTCTCCTCCCTTTCTCTCTCTCTCAGTGATTCTCTCTAAAAAACAGCTCAACCTCCTTGCCTCTCCTTCTGTCCTTCCTGAACACCAGCCTTCCCCCCCCCCTCTCTCTCTCTCTCTCTCTCTCTCTCTCATAATTTCTTGTCTTCTGTTTCATCAGCTAGTGTTGCATTACAGTAGCAGTGTGGTTTTGTGTGTAACAAAACTACCCCAGTTGAACTTCCTTTGGGGGTGAGTTTTCAAAGTGGGTGTGTGTGTCTCCTTGGTGGGGTATATACTGTGGGTGTGAGCGAGGGAGGTCACCGACACAAACGGGCAAGGTGGGACGTCCTGGAAAGCCTTGTCGATTTGTCACAATCCGCATCAGAGCTTTAGAAGCTTCGAAACAGTTCAATGACTCCTCTTTTTTTTTTTTCCTGTTCAGTTTCTTTTATTTCTAGTTGATCTGCTTTATCAAGCTGAAGTCCAGCGCTGCGTCCCTGAGTGGGAGCGAGGGTGGAGCCGGGAGAGCGGTGTAGTCTTACATTATTCTATCGGAGAGGCAGGGAGGGAGTGTCGCTGCGTCAGCCAGGCAGCCTCTCTGAGGCCCTTGTTTGTTTCTCGTTGTCCCGCTGGCGTGTTAAGGTTTTAAAGGTGAGGCTGTGGTCACGTGACGCAGTGACACCAGCCTTCCTGTATTGTTCCGCCTGGGTGTAACCTTTGTACCCTGTCGTGTTATGGGATGGATTGGTAGAAGCAGACTTTAAGGGGACCTGTGCTAGTCTGTCTGCTGAAGCCTTGGTTTGCAGTAGTATGAAGTAAGGGGGAGTCGTTGTCTAATTGCTCTAGCTGCAGCCTCACGCTCACCACATGGGGAAACTCTCTAGTTTTACTACTCCATCTCTTTCCCTCGGGAAACTACCGGGCTATAAATATCAGCCAGCTCTAAAAATAAGTAGCTGGTGCCGTAGCGAGCTACGTGATTAATTGCTAGAGTGTGGAGAGAGAGAGAGGCGCACTGAGTCCCTCCCTTTCTCGCTGGCTCTCTCTCTCGCTGTCTGGTGTGTATGTGGTGGAAACTCTGGACATGCAGAGGCACACTGAGTCCTCTTTCTCTCTCTCTCGCTGTCTCTCTGTGGAGTGGAGACTCTGGATATGCAGAGGCACACTGAGTCCTCTCTCTCGCTGTCTCTCTGTGGAGTGGAGACTCTGGATATGCAGAGGCACACTGAGTCCTCTTTCTCTCTCTCTCGTTGTCTCTCTGTGGAGTGGAGACTCTGCACATGCAGGGGCACAGTGAGTCCCCTCTCTCTCTCTCTCTCTCTGTGGAGTGGAGACTCTGGATATGCAGGGGCACAGTGAGTTCACTCTCTCTCTCTCTCTGTGGAGTGGAGACTCTGGACATGCAGAGGCACACTGAGTCCTCTTTCTCTCTCTCTCGTTGTCTCTCTGTGGAGTGGAGACTCTGCACATGCAGGGGCACAGTGAGTCCCCTCTCTCTCTCTCTCTCTCTGTGGAGTGGAGACTCTGGATATGCAGGGGCACAGTGAGTTCACTCTCTCTCTCTCTCTGTGGAGTGGAGACTCTGCACATGCAGGGGCACAGTGAGTCCCCTCTCTCTCTCTCTCTGTGGAGTGGAGACTCTGCACATGCAGGGGCACAGTGAGTCCCCTCTCTCTCTCTCTGTGGAGTGGAGACTCTGGATATGCAGGGGCACAGTGAGTCCCCTCTCTCTCTCTCTCTGTGGAGTGGAGACTCTGGATATGCAGGGGCACAGTGAGTCCCCTCTCTCTCTCTCTGTGGAGTGGAGACTCTGGATATGCAGGGGCACAGTGAGTCCCCTCTCTCTCTCTCTGTGGAGTGGAGACTCTGGATATGCAGGGGCACAGTGAGTTCACTCTCTCTCTCTCTCTGTGGAGTGGAGACTCTGCACATGCAGGGGCACAGTGAGTCCCCTCTCTCTCTCTCTCTGTGGAGTGGAGACTCTGCACATGCAGGGGCACAGTGAGTCCCCTCTCTCTCTCTCTGTGGAGTGGAGACTCTGGATATGCAGGGGCACAGTGAGTCCCCTCTCTCTCTCTCTCTCTGTGGAGTGGAGACTCTGGATATGCAGGGGCACAGTGAGTCCCCTCTCTCTCTCTCTGTGGAGTGGAGACTCTGGATATGCAGGGGCACAGTGAGTCCCCTCTCTCTCTCTCTGTGGAGTGGAGACTCTGGATATGCAGGGGCACAGTGAGTCCCCTCTCTCTCTCTCTGTGGAGTGGAGACTCTGGATATGCAGGGGCACAGTGAGTTCCCTCTCTCTCTCTCTCTGTGGAGTGGAGACTCTGCACATGCAGGGGCACAGTGAGTCCCCTCTCTCTCTCTCTCTGTGAAGTGGAGACTCTGGATATGCAGAGGCACAGTGAGTTCCCTCTCTCTCTCTCTCTGTGGAGTGGAGACTCTGGATATGCAGAGGCACAGTGAGTTCCCTCTCTCTCTCTCTCTGTGGAGTGGAGACTCTGGATATGCAGGGGCACACCGAGTCCCCTCTCCCTCTGGAAACAGATTTAAACATGTTTGTAACACATTAACACAGACAGGCACGGTGACACACAGACTGAGACGCACACAATGTGTCACGGGGAAGCACGAATGAGTCAGTGGTGTGCAGCTGGGCCTGCGTTTGCTAGCCAGGGAGTGGAGGAGTGGGAGGATAGAAAGACAGACATTACACCAGCTTCTGAGAGGCCCCTATGAGGTGCTCAAGGCCGGCGAGTTTAGTTTCGTTTCATTTAGAGGTGCACCGATAAGATTTTCTTGGCTGATACCGATAGCCGATGATTATCTACCGATATCAGCCATACCGATAATAAATAGACAGTGCAGGTAAACTAACAGAACAATTTAGGGCCTATATTTAAGCTGTTTTATAATTATGCAAGTTAAACAATTAACAGATATCGTTTATTTGTTGTATTTGACAAAAACGAACAGGTGTTGCATTTACTTCAGAAAATAAACACAGAGTGACGTAGTATTATACTGTGTGCTGGACAGCAAGTTATACATTTATTTTACGACATAGTCACACAAAAATAGCACTTTGCGTTGGTACTGGTAAAAACACTTCTGTAGAAAAAATATATAACATGACTTTTTTTTTTATAGACTTGCTGTCAAGTGTTGCGTATTATAACTTCGACCTATGCGGTACAGTTGAAAAAAAATGGATTAAGACATGTCAACTACAACAACGTTCATTAGATTCTTATTTAGCACACACTGCTTAAAAATGCAGGCCAACCTCAACTGTTCACGTAATCAAAAACATGAAACTATCCGGTTACGAAATTCAGTCAAACTTGAATTTCTTTTACTAAACAAGACGGCACGGTAATTAAGACCAGCTTCAAAATGGTGCCTAATACACCCCCAACGTTGCTGTTGTAGTCTTGGTTTTAAAAAAGTGCTTTTCAGCTAAACTGTTTGCGTTCAAGGATTTGATGGTGAGCTACGGAGCAGGACCTGAGGGGATGCCAAGCTGCCAGAGAGAGAGACGGAGCAGAGGCAGAACTGTAACTAACCACGCATCGATGCTGCATTTGAACAATAATTTGCGTGGTTAATACTATTTTCTTACGAATAAGAAATACCCCTGTATTTATTACAGTTTTGTTTGCCTGAAACCAACCACAAAGCATTACTTAGGGTGAATGTTAGTCTGGTAACTGTATAGACTGCATTGTCCTGCTCTGAGAGCTGCGGTCATGTCCTGCTGTGAGAGCTGCGGTCATGTCCTGCTCTGAGAGCTGCTGTCATGTCTTGCTCTGAGAGCTGCTGTCATGTCCTGCTCTGAGAGGTGTGCAGTGAGAGCTGCGGTCATGTCCTGCTGTGAGAGCTGCTGTCATGTCTTGCTCTGAGAGCTGCTGTCATGTCCTGCTGTGAGAGCTGCGGTCATGTCCTGCAATGAGAGGTGTGCAGTGAGAGCTGCTGTCATGTCCTGCTGTGAGAGCTGTGGTCATGTCCTGCTGTGAGAGGTGTGCAGTGAGAGCTGCTGTCATGTCCTGCTCTGAGAGCTGCTGTCATGTCCTGCTGTGAGAGCTGTGGTCATGTCCTGCTGTGAGAGGTGTGCAGTGAGAGCTGCTGTCATGTCCTGCTCTGAGAGGTGTGCAGTGAGAGCTGCTGTCATGTCCTG
Source organism: Acipenser ruthenus (assembly GCF_902713425.1). Taxonomy (NCBI): domain Eukaryota; kingdom Metazoa; phylum Chordata; class Actinopteri; order Acipenseriformes; family Acipenseridae; genus Acipenser; species Acipenser ruthenus. The sequence continues at coordinate 6,833,535 of NC_081227.1, read as the reverse complement.
CTCTGAGAGCTGCTGTCATGTCCTGCTGTGAGAGCTGTGGTCATGTCCTGCTGTGAGAGGTGTGCAGTGAGAGCTGCTGTCATGTCCTGCTCTGAGAGGTGTGCAGTGAGAGCTGCTGTCATGTCCTGCTCTGAGAGCTGCTGTCATGTCCTGCTCTGAGAGCTGCTGTCATGTCCTGCTCTGAGAGCTGTGGTCATGTCCTGCTGTGAGAGGTGTGCAGTGAGAGCTGCTGTCATGTCCTGCTCTGAGAGGTGTGCAGTGAGAGCTGCTGTCATGTCCTGCTCTGAGAGCTGCTGTCATGTCCTGCTCTGAGAGGTGTGCAGTGAGAGCTGCTGTCATGTCCTGCTGTGAGAGCTGCGGTCATGTCCTGCTGTGAGAGGTGTGCAGTGAGAGCTGCTGTCATGTCCTGCTGTGAGAGGTGTGCAGTGAGAGCTGCTGTCATGTCCTGCTGTGAGAGGTGTGCAGTGAGAGCTGCGGTCATGTCCTGCTCTGAGAGGTGTGCAGTGAGAGCTGCGGTCATGTCCTGCTGTGAGAGCTGCTGTCATGTCCTGCTGTGAGAGGTGTGCAGTGAGAGCTGCTGTCATGTCCTGCTCTGAGAGGTGTGCAGTGAGAGCTGCGGTCATGTCCTGCTCTGAGAGGTGTGCAGTGAGAGCTGCGGTCATGTCCTGCTGTGAGAGCTGCTGTCATGTCCTGCTCTGAGAGGTGTGCTGTGAGAGCTGCGGTCATGTCCTGCTCTGAGAGGTGCTGTCATGTCCTGCTCTGAGAGGTGTGCAGTGAGAGCTGCGGTCATGTCCTGCTCTGAGAGGTGTGCAGTGAGAGCTGCGGTCATGTCCTGCTGTGAGAGCTGCTGTCATGTCCTGCTCTGAGAGGTGTGCAGTGAGAGCTGCTTTGTTTCAGCTTGATGGTTGAACCTGAAGGACAGGTTTGAGAGCTGCAGTGTGTGGGTGGATGTGTGAGAGAGAGGAGAGGGGGGAGGAGAGGAGTAGACAGATGACATCTCTTTTAAACTTGTGCCCTATTATTCTATAATATATGTTCGGGGGCTGAAGTAGAAATATGACATTGACTTGTAGTTTATAAAGGATAATTTAAAACCTAAAGCTGCCCATGTCTCCAACCCCAACCCAAGCTCCAACCTTAACCCAACCCTAACTCGAACCTTAACCACTTTGGTCCTATTTTAGTGGACTTTTAGACCCCAGGATTTCATTTTGTGGAAGCCAGCGAATGTCTCTTAGGGCCTCGGTTGTGAACCAGCCGTCCCTGTGTCGACTGGCTGATTTAATTCAGCTTTCACTGTAGATGTATGAATAGCCGTTCTGAACCGTGTGCTGTCTGTAACCTGACTCCCAGTGACGCAGTCTGGAGGAGGGGGTTTCATGTTCAGGTTTGTGAGTCTCCGGCTCTGACCTGACTCAACATGTGCCACTTCCTGTGAGGAGGGCTGTGGGTGTGGCCTCAGCTCCCCAGCGCTGTCATTACCAGCACCTTAATAATAATGAGCACGAGTCTAAACACTCCATTCTCAGCTCTCCAGCGCTGTCATTACCAGCACCTTAATAATAATGAGCACGAGTCTAAACACTCCATTCTCAGCTCTCCAGCGCTGTCATTACCAGCACCTTAATAATAATGAGCACTAGTCTAAACACTCCATTCTCAGCTCTCCAGCGCTGTCATTACCAGCACCTTAATAATAATGAACACGAGTCTAAACACTCCATTCTCAGCTCTCCAGCGCTGTCATTACCAGCACCTTAATAATAATGAGCACGAGTCTAAACACTCCATTCTCAGCTCTCCAGCGCTGTCATTACCAGCAACTTAATAATAATGAGCACTAGAAGTTGCAGTAATAAAAACTGAAACAGCCACATTATAAAACACCAGATTTCTTTCTTTCTTTCTTTCTCTCTCCTCTTTCTTTCTCTCCTCTTTCTTTCTTTCTCTCTCCTCCACTCTCTCCCTCTCTCTGTCTCTATCTCCCTCTCTGTCTCTCTCTTTCTCCTGCCTCTCCTCTCTCTCTCCTCTCTCACTCTCTCCCTCTCCCTCCCCCTCTCTCTCTCTCTCTCTCTCTCTGTTCCTCTCCTCTCTCTCTCTCTCGTTTACCCTGACGGGTGCAATTAGCAGTCCGCTCTAAATTGCCTCCCTTCAGCTGCAGACAGGCTGGTCCCTGCAGTATAATTGAATACTGACCCCCTGCACTGGCAGACTCACCCCTGCCGGCTAATTCACTCTCCGGGGGAGCGGCGCTGTGGTGGGGTTCTCCACGGCACAGAGAGAGGGAGCGGTGTGTGTCAGACTGTGTGTCAGACTGTGTTTACAGCGGAGTGTCAGGGAGGACAGATTTGGGACTGTAGTTTTATAATTCTACAGTTCAGTCAACAAAGTTTGACATCAGGGTAGTCAATCCAGCGAATTCAGCGGGAAGGGGGTGTGCAGGGGGTGCAAAACTACATTCAAAAGAGAAATTGTGGTGCTCCAGTGCAAAAATATCTGTGTGTGTGTGTTCGAAAAAAACAAACCGTGGATCATCAAAGTAACTGCCCAGAGCAGGACTGCATTGCCAAGGACATGTTGCGTGTCTGTCCCTGTGCTGGACCCCAGCACGGTCCCACTCCTAAAGGACAGTTGGCAGCTGTTCAGTAGGAAAAAAAAATTAAACAGGTGAGGAAAGGGTTAAAGTTCGGAGCCCAGAGAGCGAGAGAATGAAAGCAGACTCCAGGAATGTAATTGAGTTCCTGTGGTTTGAGGCTCCAACACAGCCGATTGGCTCCTGTCTGAGGGGGAGGGGCCTGGAGTCCTGGGAACAGAGACTGTGATCACATGACTCCCGCTCGCCCCGCCCCCAGCTTCTATTCACAGATCTGTGCGGAATGGTGGAGGCGCTCTTATTTCATCAGCAGGGTACGGTGAGGAACAGGTAGGCTCAAGATGATGTACTGAAACATAATACGAGCGAGAGGAGGCCACTCAGCCAATCGGTCTCGTCCGGTTCCTAGTTGCTGATCGGTCTCGACACTGTCAGCTCGGGTCTTAAAGGATCCCAGTGATTCAGCAACAGCAGTGTGGCCAGGTAACCCTACCCTCACCCCTGTCCCTCTGTCCAGAGTCAATCTGCATTTCATTTCCACACTGTGTGTCCTCTGTGCCTTGGTTTCTGTGCTGTGCTTAAAATATTGGTTAGGCTTAACTGTGCCAACTCCTTGTATGATCTGAAAGACTTCAGTCAAGTCTCACCTAATTCTTCTTGGTTCGACTGTCTCGCCTCTCTTCTGTATTCAGAGTGCAGCGCAGTGTTGTGAGGGCTGCCTCGCCTCTCTTCTGTATTCAGAGTGCAGCACAGTGTTGTGAGGGCTGCCTCGCCTCTCTTCTATATTCAGAGTGCAGCGCAGTGTTGTGAGGGCTGCCTCGCCTCTCTTCTGTATTCAGAGTGCAGCACAGTGTTGTGAGGGCTGCCTCGCCTCTCTTCTATATTCAGAGTGCAGCGCAGTGTTGTGAGGGCTGCCTCGCCTCTCTTCTGTATTCAGAGTGCAGCACAGTTGTGAGGGCTGCCTCGCCTCTCTTCTATATTCAGAGTGCAGCGCAGTGTTGTGAGGGCTGCCTCGCCTCTCTTCTGTATTCAGAGTGCAGCGCAGTGTTGTGAGGGCTGCCTCGCCTCTCTTCTATATTCAGAGTGCAGCGCAGTGTTGTGAGGGCTGCCTCGCCTCTCTTCTATATTCAGAGTGCAGCGCAGTGTTGTGAGGGCTGCCTCGCCTCTCTTCTGTATTCAGAGTGCAGCGCAGTGTTGTGAGGGCTGCCTCGCCTCTCTTCTGTATTCACAGAGTGCAGTGCAGTGTTGTGAGGGCTGCCTCGCCTCTCTTCTGTATTCAGAGTGCAGCGCAGTGTCGTGAGAGCTGCCTCGCCTCTCTTCTGTATTCAGAGTGCAGTGCAGTGTTGTGAGAGCTGCCTCGCCTCTCTTCTGTATTCAGAGTGCAGCGCAGTGTCGTGAGAGCTGCCTCGCCTCTCTTCTGTATTCACAGTGCAGCGCAGTGTCGTGAGAGCTGCCTCGCCTCTCTTCTGTATTCAGAGTGCAGCGCAGTGTTGTGAGGGCTGCCTCGCCTCTCTTCTGTATTCACAGAGTGCAGTGCAGTGTTGTGAGGGCTGCCTCACCTCTCTTCTGTATTCAGAGTGCAGTGCAGTGTTGTGAGGGCTGCCTCGCCTCTCTTCTGTATTCAGAGTGCAGTGCAGTGTTGTGAGGGCTGCCTCACCTCTCTTCTGTATTCACAGAGTGCAGTGCAGTGTTGTGAGGGCTGCCTCGCCTCTCTTCTGTATTCACAGAGTGCAGTGCAGTGTTGTGAGGGCTGCCTCGCCTCTCTTCTGTATTCAGAGTGCAGCGCAGTGTTGTGAGGGCTGCCTCGCCTCTCTTCTGTATTCAGAGTGCAGTGTTGTGAGGGCTGCCTCGCCTCTCTTCTGTATTCAGAGTGCAGCGCAGTGTTGTGAGGGCTGCCTCGCCTCTCTTCTGTATTCACAGAGTGCAGCGCAGTGTTGTGAGGGCTGCCTCGCCTCTCTTCTGTATTCACAGAGTGCAGTGCAGTGTCGTGAGGGCTGCCTCGCCTCTCTTCTGTATTCACAGAGTGCAGTGCAGTGTCGTGAGGGCTGCCTCGCCTCTCTTCTGTATTCACAGAGTGCAGCGCAGTGTTGTGAGGGCTGCCTCGCCTCTCTTCTGTATTCAGAGTGCAGTGCAGTGTTGTGAGGGCTGCCTCGCCTCTCTTCTGTATTCAGAGTGCAGTGTTGTGAGGGCTGCCTCACCTCTCTTCTGTATTCAGAGTGCAGTGTTGTGAGGGCTGCCTCGCCTCTCTTCTGTATTCACAGAGTGCAGTGCAGTGTTGTGAGGGCTGCCTCGCCTCTCTTCTGTATTCAGAGTGCAGTGTTGTGAGGGCTGCCTCACCTCTCTTCTGTATTCACAGAGTGCAGTGCAGTGTTGTGAGGGCTGCCTCGCCTCTCTTCTGTATTCAGAGTGCAGTGTTGTGAGGGCTGCCTCGCCTCTCTTCTGTATTCAGAGTGCAGTGTTGTGAGGGCTGGCTCACCTCTCTTCTGTATTCAGAGTGCAGTGTTGTGAGGGCTGCCTCGCCTCTCTTCTGTATTCACAGAGTGCAGTGCAGTGTTGTGAGGGCTGCCTCGCCTCTCTTCTGTATTCAGAGTGCAGTGTTGTGAGGGCTGCCTCACCTCTCTTCTGTATTCACAGAGTGCAGCGCAGTGTTGTGAGGGCTGCCTCGCCTCTCTTCTGTATTCACAGAGTGCAGTGCAGTGTCGTGAGGGCTGCCTCGCCTCTCTTCTGTATTCACAGAGTGCAGTGCAGTGTCGTGAGGGCTGCCTCGCCTCTCTTCTGTATTCACAGAGTGCAGCGCAGTGTTGTGAGGGCTGCCTCGCCTCTCTTCTGTATTCACAGAGTGCAGTGCAGTGTCGTGAGGGCTGCCTCGCCTCTCTTCTGTATTCACAGAGTGCAGCGCAGTGTTGTGAGGGCTGCCTCGCCTATCTTCTGTATTCAGAGTGCAGTGCAGTGTTGTGAGGGCTGCCTCGCCTCTCTTCTGTATTCAGAGTGCAGTGTTGTGAGGGCTGCCTCACCTCTCTTCTGTATTCAGAGTGCAGTGTTGTGAGGGCTGCCTCGCCTCTCTTCTGTATTCACAGAGTGCAGTGCAGTGTTGTGAGGGCTGCCTCGCCTCTCTTCTGTATTCAGAGTGCAGTGTTGTGAGGGCTGCCTCACCTCTCTTCTGTATTCACAGAGTGCAGTGCAGTGTTGTGAGGGCTGCCTCGCCTCTCTTCTGTATTCAGAGTGCAGTGTTGTGAGGGCTGCCTCGCCTCTCTTCTGTATTCAGAGTGCAGTGTTGTGAGGGCTGGCTCACCTCTCTTCTGTATTCAAAGTGCAGTGTTGTGAGGGCTGCCTCGCCTCTCCTGTATTCACAGAGTGCAGTGCAGTGTTGTGAGGGCTGTCTCGCCTCTCTTCTGTATTCAGAGTGCAGTGTTGTGAGGGCTGCCTCACCTCTCTTCTGTATTCACAGAGTGCAGCGCAGTGTTGTGAGGGCTGCCTCGCCTCTCTTCTGTATTCAGAGTGCAGTGCAGTGTTGTGAGGGCTGCCTCGCCTCTCTTCTGTACAGCCTGATGATAATTGCTGTCCCACTGCTGCTGTTAACGTTACCACCGTTTTGATCTTTATGGCATTTTGTTGTGGATTCTATTGCTGTGCCTTTTAGTTCCTCGTTCTTTTAGACAGAAACAAACTGTTTTTGCGGCTTTTTAGGGTTTGTCCCTTCTTGTTTGAAAATTGTCTAAACTTTTAATAATTGAACAAAGGTAAGGCTTGTGTAAGACTTTGTGCTTCACTGGGACCCCTAACATTGCCTCTGAGATCTTTGAGAGTCCTGGATCCTCAATGGGAAAGGTTTTGGAGAGCTGTGCTCTGTTGAGTAGCTGCAGAATTGTGGTACAAGCGGGCTTTAGTGTCAAATGAGAAACGAGTCCTTGTGACGGGTTGGGGTGAGTCTAGTGTGCTGTACAGCAGGCAGAGCAGTCCATGGCTCTTGAGCTTACTGTATGTGAGGCTTCTGATTTCGAGGTGCGGTATCGCAGGCAAGGCTGTTAATGGACTTGAAAAGACTGCAGGCTTTTGTATAGGGCTTTGGCAGAAGCAGTTCCAGTCAAAATAGCAAACTGAAGTGTTTTATAAGAGCAAAACATACGCAGAGTGTCTGCCATGGTGTTAACCCTGTTGTATTTTTGTCTGCTTTTGGTTTGTGAGCGGTTTGTGTTCGCCTCTCTTTCAGAAGTTCTTGCTGGTTGGTGTGGCTGGGTTAGTCAGACATGTTGGGCAGCTCTGTTTCACTGTGTGGTGTTTGCCACTCAGCGTCTCATGCAGCGTCGCAGCGTTTTTGTTAGACAGCCTGGGCCCTGGTTGGATGTCTTTGTAAATGTAATCGTGCAGCTAAGAAATGGATTGCTCTGTACAGAAAAGCAGCACACGTGTGAAGGAAGCCTTGGGAATTTGGTGTCACTATCAGATATGTTAATCCCTGGGAAAAGTTTGTGAGGCAGTGCGAGGGTTAACTAGGAATTCAGTCTGCAGTCGCTGTGCTGCCACCCCGTGGCCAACACTGGTATCGCATGACAAGTCAAACCACATGTAAAAAAAATAAATAATCTTTTACAGTTTAGTAAAGAACCGCGTTTCACAAAAGAGAAATTTAAATAAAACAAAATCCCTGTAATAGTGTCTACAAAATAGAGCCTGAAACAGGAAGTAAGGACGTTTTGAGATGTGTGCCCTTCTATGCCTAGGTCAGGCTGGTTTGATTTCGTTCTCAATAAGGTCCTATCCGTAAACATTTGGCAGTGATTTCTGGCACTCTGAGTTACAGCAGATCCTGACCTTGCAGTGCTTGTATCCCGCTGGTCTATTAAGGGGACTCTGGGTTTGTACCAGGTGTGTTTACTGCATCGAATTCACACATCAACGCAAAGCATTGCCTCCTAATGACTCATAGACTCCTCAACACCAGGGGCAGGGGCAGCGCCTGTGTTTCAATTTCAACTCCTTTAAGAGAAGCAGGACTGCAAGGACCAGAATGCACTGCGACGTGGGGAGTTAATGACTACAAGTACCACAGTGCACTGCGGCATGGGGGCGTTTTGAAGTTTCAAAGTTAAAGCGCTATACAAACTCTGAACATTCAGAATTGAAACGTTATCAGAAACATGCTTGAGGAATGTTGTCCTTGGTGTTTATGCTGCAGTAACTCTGGCTGCTGTTTCATATTCTGTGTTTAATCCTAGTCATTAGTGTGGCTCACATGCAGCCTTGTGCACATTAATATTGGATTGTCATTCACTTTGATCTCTATGGGAGGGCTTCTGTTTAAGAGTTAAACACACCAACTGTGTTAAAGTAAAAAAATAACATTTACAAAGAGTTTTTAAAGTTTTTTGCATCTCTCTCTCCCTCTCTCCCTCTCTTCTTCTCTCCTCTGTCTGTGTCTGTCTCTTTCGCTGTCTCTCTCTCGCTCTCTTCTCTCTTGCTCTGTCTGTCTCTCTTCCTCTCCTCTCTCTGTCTGTCTCTCTCTCTCTCTCTCGCTGTCTCTCTCTCGCTCTCTTCTCTCTTGCTCTGTCTGTCTCTCTTCCTCTCCTCTCTGTCTGTCTCTCTTCCTCTCCTCTCTCTGTCTGTGTCTCTCTCTCTCTCGCTGTCTCTCTCTCGCTCTCTTCTCTCTTGCTCTGTCTGTCTCTCTTCCTCTCTCCTCTCTCTGTCTCTCTCGCTCTCGCTCTCTTCTCTCTCTTGCTCTGTCTGTCTCTCGCTCTCTCTCTCACTCTCTTCTCTCTCGCTGTCTGTCTGTCTGTCTGTCTGTCTGTCTCGCTCTGTCTCTCTCTCACTCACTTCTCTCTCTTTCAGAACGGAGGAATAGCAATGAAAGGCGTTGGCTGCCGGTATGCTTCAGAGTCTGTTTAAAGAGCCCATCGCAGTGAGTCTGGTTGTTACTCTTCCTTTTTATTCATCCCAAACATTTGTTACAAAAGTGCCCTGGACTAACCCAGGCTTCTGATTGGCTGAAAAGTACCAGAGTTCTGGAGAGCTGAGAATGGAGTGTTTAGACTCGTGCTCATTATTATTAAGGTGCTGGTGATGACAGCGCTGGAGAGCTGAGGACTGAGAATGAGGTGGCTGCAATATATTGGCATGTTATTCTCTCTCTCTCTCTCTCCTCCCTCCTCCCTCTCGCAGGTGATTTGAGACTCGTAGCGGAGACCGCAGAGCACGGTGGAAATCCGGCTCGCACCCCTCCACCCCCCTCCCCAAGTCCCAGCCAATCAAATGCACCCGGACAGTAAACTGACCAATCATGGCAAGCAAGTGAACAGCAGCGCCCAATCACAGCACCAGAATGTAAGCCAGGGGCCCGCCGGCAGCCTGGGGTCGAAGGGCGCGGGGGCGGGGAATCATGGTGGCGGAGGAGGAGGCAAAGCCAATCAGATCTCTCCGGGGAACTCGGGGCTCAAGAGCCAGGCAGGGGGGGGCGTTGGGCCACTGAAGGGGAAGAGGGAGCGCAGCGTCTCCATCGACTCCGGGGAGCAGAGAGAGGCCCTGACCCCCAGCCTCGAACCCGACTCCAAAGGTAGGTCATTCAATCATGAAATCATTCAGCAAAAAACAGCAAAGCTACTGTTTGTTACCAGTCAGCATGAAAAACGTTTTGCGGAAGATTGGTTTCAGGTACACAGGGTCTAGAGATGTGACTGCGTCCTTCCTTTGACTGTCTATATATAATCCTGCCGCGATCGTCCCTGAGAGATTCTTTCATCCTTTTATTAGCAGCGCTAATGAGCTCAAACCCTGCTGACCGGACGTTCAGTAAATCTGTGATACTAATTGTGTGTGTGTGTGTGTAATTATTACTGCATAGCCTAAGTTGAAATACAAAAGAAAAGGAGATTTTTCTGCTATGGAAATTGACAAGGGTGAGGACAGTTACCCAAAGTCCACTTGCTGTACCAACTTTCCAAAGCAACCCCCACTGTGTAGATCAGGGGGGTCCAGTCACGGTCCTGGAGGGCCGTTCCACTCCAGCTTTAAGCTTTGCCCCCCCCGGTACAGATCGTGAATTATACATGCCAGGCAGAACTTGTTCAGCTAACTTGCCACATGTCCCAGCGAACAGGCTGACTCTCATGAAACGAATCCAGTACTGTTGCATTTGTAAAAAAAGTTGTTTTTGTTTTTTTTAAAACCTGCAACACAGTGATTATGAATAGTATTAAAATCAAGGGGCTGGTGCGGTATCTCCAGTTTCGTATCGCTTTTTCAATTTGAATTGTAATTGCATGAGTAAAAAAGCTCAGAGAATCTGGCCCACGCTGCAGACTTCAATATTATTAATATCGTAAGTTTCAATCTAACCATTCGGGGGGAGGAAGAGGAGGGGGAGGAGGGGGGGGAGAGAGACGCATCTTTTTCTAATTCTGAGTGGAGAATAGGAGGGTTCTATGAAGCCAGGAAGAGTGCAGAGGTAGTTTTAATGCGCTGCTGCCGGGCAGCGCTGCGGAGTTTCAGTAAACGGTCGCTTTCTGATGCGCTGCGTTGGCTGCTGCTCAGCTGAGAAACTCCTACGCGCTCTCGGTGAAACAGTCAGCCACGTGCTTTCAGCAAAGTCAGCCGCGCACTCTGAGCTTCCTGCCGAGGAAGCGAGCGCACAGCTGCTCCAGACTCCTCGAGCTCTCTACAGCAGTGTAGCAGACTGTGTCATGAAAACAGCATTGTGAACCGGGCCCCAGAGCTGTAAACTACACTTTTTAAACTACAATCAAAAAGAATTACCCTTAAACTGTATAGTGTGTTAGTTTTTTGTTACTTTTTAATTTTTCTATGTGAATAAAAGTAAGTGAATCAGTCGGTGAGATTCATAACAATGTCATAGTAAAAGCAGAGCTTTCTAAATACTGAGTTTCTAAGTCTGCGCTCTGCCTCGCTATTAAACACAGAATAATGCGGGCAGTGGAAACATGGGGAACCTTCTGAATACACAGAAACAGCACTGATAGTTCCCGAACCTCAAATAAAAACCACACACACGCACCCCTGTTGTAGAGTGTGTACGTTATTAGAATTAGCGATTGTTATAATAACCAGTTAAAGTGTGCTGTAATGCAGGCCCTGCGAAATTCATGGGAGAATTAGAACAGGACTGATCTGCAGTTCAATCCTAATCCTCCAGATGTCTGTGTAGCCACTCCAGCTAAACTGATCTAAACAGTAATTAAGGCATCAACCTAATTAGAAAACACCCCCTAATTACCAGGGACACTTTCTAGAAATAGCTTATTGTGAGAAATAAATAGATGCACCAACAAACTCAAACCGCATTTCTTTGAGAGATCGCACGCAGCAGTATCACCTGGTGTCTGCACTCTCCCTGATTGCAACGCGTGGTAAGGGACTAGTGGATCTGATACAGTGGTTTGAAAAGCCGTAAAATTAGAGTGCATCAAACGTATAATAAAGTTGCAGAATTAACAATTTCATACCCAGTACAGATGCCAGAATAAACAAACAGTGTGTGAAGACTTTCCACAAACTGTGAAAAATTGAGTTACTACAACCCTGATCAATTTTAGACCCACAACAAGTCTGTAGTTCGGATAAAGAACGCCTCCCGTTGGATTCTATTCCAGGGTTTGATGCGCACTGTAAATCAGAAATGAAGGGATATCCGCGATATGCAAAAGGAATTTCTTTGACCGAATTTTGGAGAAATGCAGAAAAACTATTTCCCAATTTAGCAAGAAAGGCTAATCGATATTTGTCAGTTCTGTGAATGCTGAAAGAAGTGTCTCTTCATATGTCCCTGTGTTCACAGAGTAACGTCAGTCCATGAAAGAAAGCCGGCTGAACCAACGATGACGATGCTGAAGTTTAATAGCAAACAGAATCTATCAAAGATTCCAGTACATTGTTACATTATCTGTACTGTTCAGGGAAACAGGAAATCCATCAAAATAAACATCTCCCCTTCTGTTAACGAATTACATGCAATTTATTTTTTTTATGAAATGATTTGTGTAAAAAAATGCCTAATGGAAATGTGTGTCATTTGAATTTATTTGGGGCATTTGAATTTATTTGGGGAACACGGTGTGTTCTCTCCTCCTGTCCAGTAGAGGGCGTGATGCGCAGTAAGCGCCGCTGCGTTCTGGAGAAGAAGCAGCCCTACAGCGGGGACGAGTGGTGCTCGGGAGCGGAGAGCGAGGAGGAGGAGGACAAGCCAATCGCAGCCGCCCCCGGCCCTGCCAAGCACCGTGAGTGCATTCTGGGATACTACTGGGGGACTGAAGGTGTAGATTTTAAAAAGAAAGCAGGTCAGGTGTATAAAGAAGTGAAATACGCCACATAAAGCTAGTCTCACTATTGAAGAAGGTCCCAGACTGCATTGAAAGAGACGCAGGAGGTGCTGGCTTCCTCTTGGGTTAGCTCACCTGCAAGCAGGCAGGCAGACCTGCAATTCCCCAGCCTTGTAGCACCACCTAGTGACTGACACCGGTATTGACGGGTGAGGGGAATCCTTGCTGTGCAGAGGCACTGGCTGGTGCTGCTGTCATTCAGCTTGGTACGTTGCAGCTTAATAAAATGTAATTTCAGTTTCTACAGTAAATTGGCCAAGTAGATAAAAAAAAATAGGGCTCAAATAGGGTCTATTGTGATGCTTAAAGCACTGGCAGGTCTTGGTGCCCCTGCAGTGATTTCACCCCTGTCTGTGTTTCTTATTAATTGACCCCCATAACTGATATTCAGACAGTGGTGAATGTGCTGTGAAAAGATGGATTTCTTTTATAGTTGTTAAGAGTTAATTGAGTCTAATAGTTTACATCTCCCCCCTCTCTCTCTCTCTCTCTCTCTCTCTCGCTCTCTCTCTCGCTCTCTCTCTCTCTCTCGCTCTCAGGAGGGGACCACTCGAGGGCAGGGCCCCCCCAGCCGCCCCCTGGTTCGAACCCGCTCTCCTCGCTCTGTGAATCAGCTTCCTCGGTGGTGCCGCTGGGCATGGGAGCGGGGCTTCGTGCTGAGCTGGGCACCGGCCCCAAACCCCTGGTCTACGTCTTTACCACCAACCTCGCCAACAGGTCAGTGAGCAAGTCACTTCAGGAGTGCAGAAACAAGAGTGTGTATCGAGGAGGTCCTGGTACTGTACTGCTCTCTGTGCATCGTGTATCGAGGAGGTCCTGGTACTGTACTGACCTGCTCTCTGTGCATCGTGTATCGAGGAGGTCCTGGTACTGTACTGCTCTCTGTGCATCGTGTATCGAGGAGGTCCTGGTACTGTACTGCTCTCTGTGCATCGTGTATCGAGGAGGTCCTGGTACTGTACTGCTCTCTGTGCATCGTGTATCGAGGAGGTCCTGGTTCTGTACTGCTCTCTGTGCATCGTGTATCGAGGAGGTCCTGGTACTGTACTGCTCTCTGTGCATCGTGTATCGAGGAGGTCCTGGTTCTGTACTGACCTGCTCTCTGTGCATCGTGTATCGAGGAGGTCCTGGTACTGTACTGCTCTCTGTGCATCGTGTATCGAGGAGGTCCTGGTACTGTACTGCTCTCTGTGCATCGTGTATCGAGGAGGTCCTGGTACTGTACTGCTCTCTGTGCATCGTGTATCGAGGAGGTCCTGGTACTGTACTGCTCTCTGTGCATCGTGTATCGAGGAGGTCCTGGTACTGTACTGCTCTCTGTGCATCGTGTATCGAGGAGGTCCTGGTACTGTACTGCTCTCTGTGCATCGTGTATCAAGGAGGTCCTGGTACTGACCTGCTCTCTGTGCATCGTGTATCGAGGAGGTCCTGGTTCTGTACTGACCTGCTTTCTCTCCGCAGTGCTGCCGAAGCGGTGATGCAGGGCCGGGCGGATTCCATCGTGGTGTTTCACCAGCAAACCGTCCCGCGCACCAAACTGGACAAGGTCAGTCTCTGCACCCTCGCACTCTCGTACTGTCTGTCTGTCGGTCTGTCGGTCTGTCTCTGCTTCCCCCCCTCTCCCCCTCCCTCTCTCCCTCTCCCTCGCTCTCTCGATTTTGTTTCTTGCTTCCTGTTTCATTTGTTTTATCAATGGAAGCGTTTCATCTCTTAAACTGGGTTACAGCCAGCTATTTCAAGCTTCTTGTTTTACAGAACTGTGAAATGCACGGAGGACCGGTTACAACTAATCAAAGATGCATCTTCAGATGTGTAAAACAGGTCACAGCAATCGCAAACTTGAAATGCTTTATAACGTGAAATTTTCATTGCTTTACAACACAGCATGAAACTTTACACTAGTAATGCATTAGGAAAATATAATTGTAGCAAACAGTTTGCCTGGTTAATAATTCATCCACACCCCTCCCACGCGTCCCTTGACATTACTCTCTCAAGCATGTACAGTGATGTTTTTCCAATTATTGTCTGTATATATAGTGATACGTATTGTATTTTTACTTGACTCTCACAAATCTCTCTCTCTCTCTCTCTCTCTCTCTCTCTCCACAGTGCCTCCCGCCTCCCTCCAAGGTCCCTGGCCTTCCTGATCAGCTCCACGCTGCCACCCCTCCAGGCGGGACCCCCAAATCGCAGAGCGGCACCCCCAGACCTTCCTCGAGCGGGCAGCTGAACCCAGCCGGCACCCCCTCTTCCGTGGGACCCCCAGAAGGAGCGACAGACGAGCCCCCAGATGCCCTGACTCTGCCCTCGTCTTCGGGGGGCAACAAGAAAAGCAGCAGCACTAACAATCACAGCAACAACAGCCTCCCCCCGTCCGGGGGCAGTGCGACCAACAGCAGCTCCTCAAAACCACTTCCAGGATTGGTAGAGCCTCCCAGCGTCCCGCCCACCCCTCCTCCCCCTGCCCCTGCCCAGCAAGGAGATTCGGACCCTGGGAACGTGCCAGCCCAGAGGGGCGGGAACACAGAGGGTCTCTCCAAGCAGCAGCTGGAGCACAGGGAGCGCTCCTTGCAGACCCTGAGAGACATTGAGCGCTTGCTGCTCCGCAGTGGTGGGGGGGGTGGCGTAGTCGGTCCAGGAGGAGATCCCAGTACTAATAACAACAACAACAACGGGAGCTTGGGGCCAAACTGCAGTAATAACGGACCCAACAGCAGCCCCCAAGCCCCCCCTCCTCCTGCCCTGGGAGGGAACCCAAACCAGCAGCAGCAAGTCAAGAAATACGAAGAGCCTCTGCAGTCTATTATCTCCCAGACACAAAGCCTGGTTGGCGGGCTGGATGAGCCCGCCATGTCCCAAGGGGGTTGTGGGGGTCCTCCTCCTCCGCATCTCCAACACCCCCACCCTCCTCACTCCCACATGCACCCCTCCCACCACGGCCTGCCCCCCCACTCCTCCCCGTCCTCCCTGGACATGTGCCTGCTGATGAACCAGCAGGACGGGCTGACACCCGAGCAGATGGCCTGGCGCAAGCTGCAGGAGGAGTACTACCAGGAGAAGCGTAGGAAGCAGGAGCAGATTGGGCTGCACCCCCACCCGCACCCCAGGATGATGGGAGACGGGGGCCCCGAAATGGGCATGACTGGGATGATTAGGGGCCCTCCGCCTCCTTATCACAGCAAAGCCGGGGAGCCGCTGCCACCCCAGCAGCAGCAGTGGCTCCCAGGAATGGCAGGGGGTGGGGGCAACGGAGGCAGAATGCTAGAGATGCACCTTGAGGGAGGGGGTCCAAGGGGGCCTCGCTTCCATCCTGGCATGCAGAGGCTGGGGCCCGGGCCTGGGGGCGGGGGGTACCCTGGAGGGGGCAACCCTGGAGGAATGATGGGCCTGGATCCAATGGGCCCCATGAACCCCATGCAGAGGCCTCCGGGCCGGCCCAGTATGGGCTGGCTGGAGGACATGCCCCCGATGGGAGGAGGAGGAGGTGGTGGTGGCCCCCCAGTTGGTTTTGGGGGGTATCCACCCATGCAGCACCTGCAGGGGGACCCCGAAAGAATGCTGAACCCCAGGGCTAGGGAGGAGATGTTCCGCATGATGGAGAAGAGGCAGATACAAGGAATGCAGAGGCAGGCAGCCATGAACCAGGCGATGGAGATGGAGAGGATGCAGCAGCAGCAGCAGGGGGGAGGCAACGGGCCAAGGATGATGGAGCAAGCTGGGGGTCCAGGAGGGGGGTTCGCTAACTCAGTGGGGGACCCCATGGATTTTCCAGGGTCCCGGGCCATGATGGGGTCTCCGATGGGGGGTGTGGGGTGCGGAGGGGGTCACCAGCAGCCCCCCATGAGAGAATTGGTTGAGCATCAAATGGGGAACCTGAACATGAACATGAACGTGAATATGAACATGAACCTCAATCTGCAGATGAACCAGCAGCAGCAGCAGCAGATGCTCATGACCCAGAAAATGAGGCTAGCGGGGGGTCCCCTCAACGAGCTTCTGCACCAGGAGGAGATGGCCCGATCCCGAGCACAGAACGGAGGGGGGATGGCCGGGAACAAGATGATGATGCCGGGTGGCGGACCCTTCCCTAATCAAGGACCCTTCCCTGGGGGCCCAGGAGGCTACCTGCCCCAGGACATGGGCAACCCCCAAACCCCGCAAGAAATGTTCAGCCCCGACCAGCAAGGGCCGCCCATGGGGGGCACCTCCAGACTGAGCCACATGCCCCGCAGTGGTGGGGGAGTTCTGGGGGGGCGCAGACCCTCTGACCTCACCATCAACGTTCACCCCATGAACTCCCCCGGCATGCCTCCCCACCACCTGAAATCCCCCACCGTCAACCAGGTGCACTCCCCCATGCTTCCCTCCCCCTCGCCGGCCGGCCTCAAGTCTCCCCAGCTGTCCTCGCTAGGGGGACCCCCCAATCCCGGCCCCCCGCCCTCCTCTTCCATGAAATCGTCCCCGCAGGTGCTCGGACCCTCATCTCTGGGGGTGCGCTCTCCCACAGGGGGGTCCCCCAGTAGGCTCAAGTCTCCCTCGGTGCCCGTCCCCTCCCCTGGTGCTTGGGCCCCCTCCCCAAAGACTGCACTACCCAGCCCGGGGGTGCCTCAGGGGGGTAAGGGCGGGAACGCCATGGACTCAGGTGAGAAGGCAGGGTTTTGGTATTGCGGTTCTAAATCTGTGGTCCTGAAAGCTTCTCACAAGGTCCATGAGAGGACTATGAGAACTATTCTCAAATTTAAATGGAAGTTATTTCAGTAAAAGTTATCAAATGGCCCAATAGCAGAGACTGAGAGCTCAGAGCAGTGCATTGTTAAGGCTTTCGTTCTTATGAACATGTGAAGCACTAACAAAATATAGCATTTTAAAATAAATTGTCCTGCGCTGGAGACTAACCACTGTGTAAACCAAGGCCTGTGTAAGCATGTGGTTAACATTCAAACTGTGCTCTCTTGTCACCCCTCATCGCAGTGCCTTCAAGGTCTACAGATGTGACTGCGTTGTATTAACTTACAAAGTACATTTAAAATATATATATATTTAACAACAATTATAAACCAGTTAGAAGTAATATCGGAATTGTGTGTGTGTTTTTGTGTAATATTATTTAGTTTGAATGTCTTCTGTTTCAGTGTTCAGTGGCTCCCTCTAATCAAGCTGAGAGCGTATTTCCTCTTGATCTCTGTTTGATAGCCCCTCTCGTGCCTGACACTGCAAGAAACGCACGCAACTGAACACTTAAACGTACGACGTCTTGACCATACCTCTATAAAGTGTTGGGTTTTGAACTAATCCCGTTTCTCTCTGCCCCCCTCCCCTCAACCACAGGCCCCCACCCCCCACGGAGCAACACCTGCGGAGGCATCAATCCCAGCATGCCGTTCACCTCCTCCCCGGGCGGCGCTCCTTCCCAGAACCCCCTGTCCCTCATCATGTCCCAGATGTCGAAGTACGCCATGCCCAGCTCCACACCCCTCTACCACGACGCCATCAAGACCATCGCCACCTCGGACGACGAGCTCCTGCCAGACCGCCCCCTGCTGCCCGGAGGGAACATGGCAGGTGAGAGCAGAGGGGCGCGGGTAGTGATCCTAGACAGGCAGGGCTGTCTAGTCATGGTCCTGGAGAGCTGTGATTCCACTCCAGGTTTAACAGGTGAAATGAGATCATGAACTAATTCAGGGGCTAGACAGAGGTTTCATTTGGTTCAGTTTAGAACAGGGTTGGAACAAAGACCAGGACTGGAAGGGCCACAGGGACGGACTGGAGACTTCATATAGTCGGTCATATGAGACCAGAGAGAAGTGGAGGTTTTCACATAGCCTTCAAAAGAGCGTTGAGGAACGCACGGCGCTGCCCCAGGAACTGGGGATTTGACCCAGCAATCGGAATGCAGACAGACACTGGGATGTAGTTAAGATTTCATTCAGCCTTCAGAGCAGTGCAGTGTAGCAAATAGAACTTAAAATGCAAAGATTTCTATGATTATTATTTTATTATTATTTATTTCTTAGCAGACGCCCTTATCCAGGGCGACTTACAATTATTACAAGATATCACATTATACATTATTTCACATTGTACAGATATCACATTATTTTTACATACAATTACCCATTTATACAGTTGGGTTTTTACTGGAGCAATCTAGGTAAAGTACCTTGCTCAAGGGTACAGCAGCAGTGTCCTCCACTGGGGATTGAACCCACAACCCTCCGGTCAAGAGTCCAGAGCCCTAACCACTACTCCACACTGCTAAGTATGTAGTGAAGATCAGGACTGGGAGAAAGACTCGCATGTGCCTAGAGGTTGAACACTTTTGTAATTTCTTGATGTATGTCGATGGATTTATATACATTCTCTCTCTCTCTCTCTCTCTCTCTCTTCTCTCCAACCCCCAGGTGTCGGGGGTAACCACCAGCCCCCTCCGATGCACAGCCCCATGGGAATGGTCCTGCCAGGGCAGCAGCCCCCTCTATCCCACGATCCCTCTGGGCCAATGCTACACTCCCCAAACCCTATGAACATGCCCAGCATGCACGGCGGTGGGGGGAACCCCATGCTCATGGCGGGGGGCCCTCAGGATCACATGGGCCCCCGGAACGGCTCCCCCATGCTGCCCCAAAACCAAATGGGTGGGGGTGTAACCGGAGGAGGGTTTCCCAGACTGCAACCCCCTCCCCACGGACCCATGCACTCCCCTGGGATGGGAATGGGAGCGGGGCTGCCTCAAGCCTACCCCCCCGGCATGACTCTGCCCCCTCCGGATGAAGTCATGGTGCCTCATCCAGGACAGATGCACCTCCTGAAGGGCTTGTCCCACCAGCAGCAGCAGCAGCAGCAGCAGCACAGGCCCCCCTCAGCCTCCTATCTGGGGGACGCAGACCTGAGCGATGTGATCCGCTCCACTCCGACGGGCATCCCCGAGTTCGACCTCTCTCGGATCATCCCGTCGGAGAAGCCCAGCAGCACCCTGCAGTACTTTCCCAAGAGCAACGAGTCCCTGCAGCAACAGCAGCCTCACCACAAGCAGCAGCAGCCTCCATCCTCCTCCTCCTCCAACCCCCATCTCATCAACCTGCAGAACATGATGGCAGAGCAGCAGCTGCCCGTCCAGCCCCCTCCCGGCCGCCCCCCCATGGGGGGTCCCAGATCCATGGGGGGGATGGGGGGCATGCAGATGTGCCACCCGGGCCATATGATGGGCAGGACAGCCATGCCCCCTCCCCAGCAGGGCATGATGGTGAACAACATGCACCCCCACCCGGGTGTCATGTCTCCCTCCCAGCACAGCCTCCTGGCCCAGCAGAACCTCATGATGATGCAGGCCAAGCAGCAGCGAAGCATGTCCGTCTCGGGAGACATGTACGGCCAGCAGGGGCATTTAATGTCCCCCCAGGGGGCTCTGATGGGCCCGCCGAACCTGCAGCAAGGCATGATGGTCCCAGCGCAGATGAGACAGCGGAGTATATCTCTGGATGGGCCTATGGGATACGGACCGGGCAGTATGGCTAACCTGCCCTTTTAACAAAAATAAATAAATAATGCATAAAAAAAAAACGGTTGTGAAAGACAAACGTTTAAAAAAAATATATATATATTGTGTTTTTTTTCATTTTTTTCTGTTTGGTCAATCCTGATCGTAATGATGGTATTTTAATTTTTTCAGAAAATAAAAATGTAAAAAAAATAACAGGGACGCCTTTTTAAAACCAGGATTTTAAAGACTCTTTGGGGGTGGGACGGGACTTGTACGGTTTTAAAACGAAATCATAAAAATAAAAATGAAGCCATTTCTTTTAACAGTTAACCGAGGGGCAGGGAGACAGAACTACCCCAATTCTTTTTTTTTTTTTTATTATTATTCTTTTTTTTTTGGCTACCGCACTGTTGTGCAAGGGATTAGAAAAAAAAGTGCTGTAAATAACATGCTGCAATTTGTGATCGTTTTCAACTGTTCTGTATTCCTGTGTTTTAATAGAAGCCTAAAAAAAAACTGTGTCAGAAATCCAATGAGTTGCGTGTGCACTTTCTTCATAGCGGCTGGGATGAGAGGGGGAGTGAAACTGTGTGCTCCACTTCGAAGGGTTTTCAAATATGTATTTTACATTGTTAGTGCTACAGGACCCCAAATTAATATCAAGATCTCAGTGTAGACAAGCTATGTCATAAACGGTGGCCACTTCATTGAACAATTTAACTCTTCCAAAATGATATATATAATTATAGCTATCTGTTTCTTTGCCAAATGATGCAACTCATTTTGATTTAAATTAATTAAAAAAAACTATTTACTTATTTTTTAATAATTTCAATCAAATGCGTCCTCATGTTGTGTCCAAGTTTTCAAATCTGGGGGGGAGTGGCCTCAATTCTGAGCTGGCACTGCTTACTTTCTCTGAGTTAACCAACTCCATGCTGGGGGATCGGGAAGCAGTGATACCTTTTAAAATCTTAACAGCAGTTCAGAAATCCTGGAGAGTGCTTCCAGCGCAGAACAGAGATTGGGAGCGGAGGATGCAGCTCGAAATGAAGGCAGGACAGGTTTAGGACAGAGTTACGTCTTCACAGAGTGGCTAGGGTATGGCGTGGGAGTCCTGTTATTGATGCTGACTCGCTGGGATACTTCAAGACTCGGCTTTGTACACCACAGTATATTTATTCTAATACCATATATCGTTTAGTAATATCAAATGGAGCTCCCTGTTGGATATGCTGTGAATATGCTATAGCTGATATTTCACCTCCTGGTCCTGAGCTGTGATTACTGAAGGAGCAGTTGAGAGAGAGACAGAGAAGACGATTTAGAGACATGATGCCAAGAAGGCAAGCTGTGAGCACTGGGGAGGAACAGGGGTTGTATGGGGGAAACAGCTGTGTGACTAATGTTTTATTCACATCACTCCATACCATGCTAAGTGTGCATGCGGTCTTCATATTTACATACCTGCCTGTGTGCATGTGCTGCGAGTGTGCCTGTGTGCAGAGGCTTGACACAGTAAGTAAATGTACACCTAGGGTTGAAACCACACCTGTCTATTTTGGAACCAAGCATTGCACTGGCAGAACGTAGAGTGGGCGTACTGCTGTGTGGCGCAGGGCAGCGACGCGCTGACTCGTGAGGGCGAGATCAGGAAGCCTGGTGTGCCGGATTGCAGCCCGTTCCTGGCACCGGATCTGTATGAGGGAGTCCCGGGAAGTGGGTTTACCGGGACGCTGGGATCGGTCGAGGACAGCCCTCGCGTGCTCCGCTGGGTTTATGTCCTGTGATTGGCCAGTGCAGAGTTGTGACACCCTGTTTTTCTTTCCATCTTTGCATTGCACGGGCAGTGGGAGCTTGATTCAAAACAGGCTCAAAGTGTTTACTGATCTGAGACGTTCTCATAAAGAAAAAAAAAAATTGTCAGGAACTGGGGTTCCAGCTGAATGCACTGTCTGCAGTACTGGTGTTCTGAAAATAACCTGCTCACATATTTACATTTTTTAATGGTAATGATTAAAAATAAAAATGTTCACAACTCACAGCTGTTTTAGGTTTCAGTGATAAAGAAGAACAAATACAGCATCTTATGACTAATATCCCTTTTGGAATTAACCAAGTAAGATCTTTTGGGGTTTTTTTTATTTTACCACAAATTCATTTCTCCTTTTCCTTCACCTGTCCCTTGTTTCATGATTAACGCCTCTAACTGCTGTTTCTATGATTTCTTTTGAAATAATAAAGGGTGCTGTTTACGCCTAATTCTCACCACAGACGGGGGAAATACACGACTCGCTGTATAAAAACACCATAAAGCAAATTAAAAAAAACACTGGCAACCAGCGTTTCCAGACTAGACTGTCTAATGTGCATGTGTAAGGACAGCGTTGTGTGATGCAGTGCTGTTAGGAGGTGATGAGGTTAAACGCTGCAGAACCACGAAGGCAGACCGCACCCAGCTCCTTCGCACAGGTCTTGCATTGCTGCAGGGAAGGAATAATATAAAACAGCTTCTAGCGAGCAGGAACCACCTGCAAGGAGGAGTTTGATCAATCACTGCAGCCACGCTTTACGCGATGACCAATCTTCATATCAATTACCGACTTTAAAATATTTACTTTAACTCCATTACTTGTACAATGAATCACATTTTAAATCCATTAAAAAAAAATATATCCGACCCTCCATTAAATCAAGCTTTCAAATGTTTCTCCCCATCGTAGTGCTTGTGATGTATTGAGAGTGTTAAATGTATTCATTTATATCAGAACACAAACACGTACACACGCGAACTGCAAGTAAGCATTCAATATTTATTCAAAAAGGATTAACATGAATCCAACACAAGGACTAATGCGTTGTTAAATAAGGGATGCAGCATTGCACCGAACACTAATCATGTGGATTCTAACCACACTGCAACCACAGGCATTCAGAACTGGCATGCAGGACGTTGGGTATTTATTATAAGACCAAGTGATTCTAAATATGCTAATTAAGTTTTAAAGGACAAGATGAGAGTTTTTTTTTCCCCTAGTAATTTAATTCTGTTCCACGCTGTTATTTTTTCACATTAAAATAATTAAGAAAAAAAAAAACGATTTTAAGTTGTACATGTGGGCCAACGTTGCATTTGGTACACATGGGGAAAGTAAGATTGTGGCAGCAGACAAGTTAATTTCTGCAAATGCATGGTCGTTCCATCAAAGGTGAGACCCCTAATATTAAAGAATTTTTTAGTTGCCACTTATAGGCAAACATTTCCATCTACAGTCCCTATTGCAAGCCTCTATTTGCTGCAGCTAAGCCCCTATTGCAAGCCTCTGTTATGATATTTGCTGCAGGTAAGCTAGCTTCTACAGGAGCTGCCACAGCTAAAGACTATCCCGTCATCATCCTATTGAATCAACTTGAGCACTGACACATCTAAACATCTGTTTCTGATGTATAATGATCTCAGCTGAAGAAATAACTAATATATCAATCTGAATTGTGTATGGAGCATATTTGTACAGTTTTTGTATTTTTTGTTTTCCAGCATGTAACACAGGACTCGTGTAGTTCTGCAAGCCTGGTAGTTTCTCTATACAACCCCCCACACCCCCTTCCTAAAAGTTGTATCCTGCGGTGGTGCTGGTGCTCGCTCCCTCGGAGTAGGACATGCGCGTCCGTCCCAGCTGGCTCAGTGACTCGGCCCGCTCCGCTCTCAGGCAGCCCACATCCCTGAGCAGTCTGAGCAGGTCCTGGCGGAACCTCACTCCCACGAAGGCGTAGAGGATGGGGTTGAGACAGCAGTGCATGTACCCGACGCTCTCCGTTACCGTCACCGCGTGGCTCAGCGCGCCGCGGAAGGAGCAGCTCTTCTCCTGAACCACGCCCAGCACCACCAGGGTCTGCAGGAACAGGGCGACGTTGTAGGGCAGCCAGCAGAGGCCGAAGACCCCGGTGACGAGCAGCGCCAGCCGGATGGCGCGGTGCTTGTCGAAGCTCTGCTGGCTGCGGCACAGCGTCGCCACGATGGCGGAGTAGCAGTACACCATGGCGGCCAGGGGCAGGAAGAATCCCAAGATGTGGGCCAGGAATCGGCTGGCGATGTCCCAGTTGTAGCCGTGGGTGCCGTAGCTGGTGAAGCTGCAGGATAGCTGGTCGCTGCTGTTGTTGTAGCCCGCGGGGGAGACCGAGAGGAAAGCTGCATTGGGCACGGAGAAGCAGAAGCAGAGCAGCCAGACCGCACCGCAGATCAGGTGCACAGTGTGAGCCTGCCGCCCACGGCACCTCTTCACGGCGTGCACCACGGCCAGGTAGCGGTCGAACCCGATGCAGCCCAGCAGCAGGCCACCGCAGTAGAAGTTGAGCTTGTAGACCACGCCCACGACCTTGCACAGGAAGGGGCCGAAGACCCAGCCCCCCAGGGCCTGGACCAGGGAGAAGGGGAACACCAGCAGGAGCAGGAGGTCTGCCAGAGCCAGGTGAAGGAGGTAGAGCTCGGTGACGCCCAGGGAGCGCCTGTTACGCTTCAGGATGACCAGCACCAGCCCGTTCCCGCACACCCCTGTCAGGAAGACGATGGTATTGACCACAGGTAGGAAGATGGTGCGGAAGCGCTCAATGCTGGCAAGGCCGAGGGGGGAGTCGTTGTCGCACGTGTACTCTGCATCCAGGTTGGACCCTGAAGCATATGTGTCGTTATACTCGTCAAACATGAGCAGATCAGAAACCTGTAGACGAGGGAACAAAGGATTGTCAGGGGTTGCTGATTGTAGAAGGGGTTAGTTTTGAATCTTTAATCCAGTTTCACTTAACTCTTTAATGTGAATGTAACAGGGCAAGGAGCCATGTACAGTTATGATTTGTTTATTTTGAGAACTGGGTCTCCCCCTCCGCCCCTGTGCAAGTTATTGTTTTGTATTTATTTGTTTTTGTGTTTATGTATTTATATGACGGCGAAGCGCCGCTGGCTTTGTTGTTGTTTCGTTTTTATTTCTAAAACGTGTTCTGGCAGAGGCGAGATTGGTGCTCGTCCTCTGCCAGGAATAATTTAAAAACCTTGTGCAGAAGATGGTCACCTCCATAAAATCCTGCAGCTCTCTGCACTCGGGGTAGGTGTTAGGCGTGAGAGCGAGAGGAGCGAAACAGAAACGAAACGAAACTTCATCTAAAATTAAACCTAGGGGAACAGTGGAGGCTATTGCTCAGCCTGACCTGGGTTTGTTTATTTTTGTGTTTGTGATTTTGTTTTGTTTAAAGCTTTTATTTCGCTCTGTGAGCAAGTCTTTTTGTTAAAACCTTATTTATTTTTGTATTTTTTAAATCAAACGGCGCACGCCGTGTCATTTTTTTTGAACTGCATTACTTACTTGGTGTCAGTGTTTTTCCCTTCCTGCTTCTGGCCTGATGTCACAGTGAACCTCAAATGAATCAGCTTTGACTCTAGCACGATGTGATGAGTAATTCCTTTTACAGAAGCGTTTTGTAGCAAAAGTTTTGCTTTTGTAGATGAGGAAAAAAAGGTACAGGAAATAGATGTCTACAATTATTTATTTCAGTAATTTTTTTTGCAAAACTTCAAAAATGCTAATTCATACTCTGACAAAGAAAATGAAATTACTAGCTAGTTGAGGCACCAAAGATTCTCAATCGGATTTAGATGGGGACTTTGACTAGACCATTCCAGAACCTTGATTTTAATCTTCTTTAACCATTCTGAAGTAGATTTTGATGTGTGCTTTGAATCGTTGTCCTGTTGGGACGTCCAGTTGCGCTTTAAACCAAGTTTTGTAGCGGAGGGTTTCAGATGATTGGCCAGTATCTTTTGGTATGCTATAGAATCCATTTTACCATGTACTGGAACTACATTTCCTGTGCCATTAGAGGAGAAACAGCCCCCATAGAAGGATATTACCACCTCCATGCTTGACAGTAGGTATGGTGTTCTTTTCTTTGTACGCCTCACCAGACTTTCTCCAAACAGAACGACTATC
This sequence comes from Acipenser ruthenus, assembly GCF_902713425.1. NCBI lineage: Eukaryota > Metazoa > Chordata > Actinopteri > Acipenseriformes > Acipenseridae > Acipenser > Acipenser ruthenus. The sequence goes on along the minus strand of NC_081227.1, from coordinate 6,808,152 downwards.
AGCGTGACCAAATAGCTCGATTTTTGTTTCATCACTCCACAAAACCTTTGACCAGAACTCGAATCCATCATTCATATTGCATTTTGCAAACTTTAAGCGATTGTCCTTGTGACGTTTTCCTAAGAGTGGCTTTTTCCTTGGCCTGCGACCATTGTGACCTTCACCATGCAATACTCGACCTATGGTTGAAATGGAAACCCCAGTCCCACTTGCAGCCAATTCACTTTGAATATCTTTGACAGTCAATCTCAGATTGTTATTAACCTTCCTCACAATTCTTCTACTTGTTCTTGGTGAAAGCACCTTCTTTCTTCCAGACCGAGGGAGTGTTGTGACAGTACCATGATTCTTGTACTTCTTGATAATAGAAACGATAGTTGAAATTGGGATACTCAAATGCTTGGAAATCTTCTTGTATCCTTCTGATAGGTCTTCAGATAGCTCTTTACTTTTTTCCCATTTTGGTTTATTGGTAATGACAGAAATCATCCTATTTCTAACCCTTTTATACTTTCTAAGAATGTACACCTACAATCCAGCATGTTCTAGGCTTTTCTAGAATTAGGTTCTGCATGATCATATTGAAATTTCTAGCACCTTATCATAGCATCAAAGGTATGAATACATTTGAATTAGCATTTTTGGAGTTTTGCAACTTTCTTTCCTCATCCACAAAAGCAAAACTTTTGCTACAAAAAATTGCTTGTTTTAGAGAAATTTCTAGAAATGATAAATTTCCGTTGGGGGTGTGTAGACTTTTGACTACAGCTGTATATATAAATGCTCATTCATTTTAAGGAATGCAGATGTAGTTTGTGTCAGCGTGCTCTTGTCATTCTGAGATGAGACATGCCCGTCCCCTCCCTTGTGTATAGCACTATGACCACAGCGGAAACTCACAATGACGCGCTGAATCCCTTTCACTGGGACAGCTGTTCCTGCAACCCCTGCACACGCACCTGGGAGCTGCCCAAGAGCCTCCCTCTATATTTCGCTCTGCATGTGAGGTTGTGTGTGGTACAGAGAAGAGGGGTTTACAAGTCAGTTCTGAAGTCGTAAAATAGCTTGCGCTGTTAATGTGTTCAGTAAAGCTGTGATGACAGTAATCTTTATTATTTAAGCAAGGATACTGATAAGAGGTGTTTTTTTCTGCAATTGCAGGCAGAGTTCTAAACAAGGAAGTCTCTGACTAAGTTTGCAAAGCTGCTTGCTGTTCCTTGTGTTCGGCCTTGCTGTGCTTTGCTGTTTCACACCTTGTTGTGAGAGGTCTGCAGATTCACTCAGAGCGAGGTTTGAAGAGAGAAGCCAGGAGAACTGTCTCCATTTTCATAACCTCTGATCCACCCATAAGAAAATAACAACCATGTTACACCTATCAGACAGACAGACAGACAGACACACCTATCAGACAGACAGACAGACAGACAGACAGACAGACAGGCAGGCAGGCAGGCAGACAGGCAGGCAGGCAGTAGATTTGATCTCTTATTAAGGAGCCAGGAAGAATTGAAACTTACTGTATTGATACCTTTAAATTAGTTTAAACAAAAAATCAACGCAACTGAGACGTGTTTTTGTTTTGGCCGAGGCTTCTAAAGTGTTATTATGTTTTTGTAATTTGATTAACATGTTTGTATTGGTTGTTTTCATTTGAATGCGTGTTTTTTGTGTCTGGTATGCCACTTTCGTGACCAGGTCTTCCTTGAAAAGAGTGATTTCTAACCTCAGTGGAACTTTCCTGCTTAATTAAAGGCTCAATAAAAACACACAGCTGTACTTTTGAGGCTCACAGTAGCAGAACGCCTCCTCATCGCCTCCTTCACACCGAGTGCTTCAGTTAACGAATCTGTCCTGATCTGGAAACCAGATAACAATTTAATCAGCAGCTGCTGCTCCGATTCTGATTCGATAAGCTCCAGCTGCGTGCATTTCTTCAGTCAAAGCAGATTTGTTTGTCCGTGCCAATCCCAATAATAGTAAGAACAGACGTCACCCTATTTATCAATTAACTGCGATAAAAAATCGCTCTCTGTCAAGACCTCCACTGTTTCGTCTTCAGAGAGAGGGAGGTGAGGGCACAGAAGCAGCTGGTATTGATTGCATCTGCACGGGCAGGAATAATAAACCTAAGCAATAATTAATACATCCAAATCAGTATTTTTTATAATACATTTTTGTGTAAATTATAGATTGCTGAAAAATCTACTTTGAATGCAGTATCTAAGCCACAGAGCCACCTCTGTGTATGCAAATCTAGTATCATAACTGAATAAGCACTTCTCTGGGTAGATCTGAAAACTGACACAAGGACAGACGGACGGACAGACAGACAGACAGACAGACAGCCCACCCACGCTGTATAACTTGAGCTAATGGAGCCTCTCAATTAGTTTCATCGCCATGGTACAAGCAGCTCTCTAGGTGTAAGCAAAGCTCTAGAATTACATAGATGGACCCAAGATTCATATAATCCAAGACAGATTCTAATAGATTTTGTGCTAAAAAAAGGTCCAAGTTTCATCACAACTAAATAAGCAGTTCTTTCTCTCTCTATATAAATGCAAATCTGTGCAACTCTAAAATGGCAATCCGACAGACAGACAGACACATTATAAGTTAAAGCAGGTCAGCAAGCTTTTTGTAAATTTGAGCAAGTGCTTCTCCAGGCTAGCTGCAAGCTTCCGTACGTGCGCCTGCAAAATAAAGGATTAATACAAGAGACCAGCACACTGCAATGATAATACCATCAGCACTATCTCTCTAGTTGCAAGCTTCCGTACGTGTGCCTGCAAAATAAAGGATTAATACAAGAGACCAGCACACTGCAATGATAATACCATCAGCACTATCTCTCTGAAAGCAGGCACAGCTCGGATACAGAACACAAGGTTTGCCTATTGAAATGTGGTCCATTTGCCCTGTAGTTTTGCAGTTGCCTGTGTTTTATGCTGTACAGTGCACTGCATGCATGGCATAAGCACAATACATTTCCATGCTTTTAATCTAGTCTGATACCCCTTTAATAGAATGATAACCACAGTGAACATGCAAACACATTGATTAACCTCTCCACACTGAGAGGGTTCCAAATAAGCCAATGGTCGCACTTACATCTAACGTGATTTTGGTTGTGTCGTATCCGTCCATCGCCTCGTCTCCTTTGTCCAGTCTTCTTTTGACCCCAGAAGTGAAGCCCTGTGCCCCTGAGTGTCTGGCAGCTCTGTGGCTCAGTCTGATCTGTTTGTTACAGTGTTGTTCAAACCCAGCCGTGTGACAGCGAGCACAAGATGTTTCCTGTTCAGCTGAGGAAGGGGAGGGAGGATTTTATTTATGAATTTTTTGATGTTTTTAGGAGGGGGGGTGTTGACTTGGTAGATAATGTAATGGAGAGTATGATAAACCAGGTAGAGCTTCCAAGCCTGCCCTGCCCTGGAGGGAGCACCCTTTCACTTAGAGGGGCGAGAGAGGGAGGGAGGGAGCAGTTCAGTCTCCATACCTCAAGCCTGGCCTGCCCTGGAGGGAGCACCATTTCTCTTAGAGGGGCGAGGGAGGGAAGGAGGGAGCAGTTCAGTCTCCATACCTCAAGCCTGGCCTGCCCTGGAGGGAGCACCCTTTCTCTTAGAGGGGCGAGAGAGGGAAGGAGGGAGCAGTTCAGTCTCCATACCTCAAGCCTGGCCTGCCCTGGAGGGAGCACCATTTCTCTTAGAGGGGCGAGGGAGGGAAGGAGGGAGCAGTTCAGTCTCCATGCCTCAAGCCCACCCTGGACTGGAGGGAGCACCCTTTCACTTAGAGGGGTGGGGAGGGAGAGAGCAGTTCAGTCTCCATGCCTCAAGCCTGCCCTGGACTGGAGGGAGCACCCTTTCTCTTAGAGGGGTGAGAGAGGGAGGGAGGGAGCAGTTCAGTATCCAAACAAAGACTTTAACCAAATAGTTTTTTTTTCAGAATCTGCTTTTCACAGACTTGTATACGTCAAATGCACAGAGTGGAGGTGAAACTGGGATGTCATTTTGGTAAAATAAATAAAAAAAACAAAGAAATAAATAACATTTGAACTCAACAGGGGAGGACCAATCAGGAGTTTACTTTTAGTTCTTGAAAGATGTCACAGTGTGTGCTTCTGCAAATCACGTTCAAAAGCAAGGTCCGCTAACGTAACCCTTTCATGCATGGGACGGAGACCTCATATGGGGACAGAAAAAAAAAACGAAATCGTCTTGTCTTTATACAGGGACATAAGGAAGACGCAAATGCATGACAGCCTCATATGATGATGCGGTATTCCCCCCCTTTGGAGAGTGGTAGCCCGTGTTTCATCTCAGCATTTGGAAAACATAATTCCAGAAAGCTTCGAGCTTGCAGATATGATGATGGGAATAAAATGAAATATAAAATATAAACTTTCACATGAAAATAAGTGAGTTAGGTAGTGTGCTGGACCGAGCTGCATCACAGGGATAGCATGTGCAGAAATACACAGGAGAATATTGTCTACTGGACTAAAAAGCACTGCGGTCAAGCTATCGGACCCTTTCAAATTCGCGGTCAAGCTGTCAGTGCTAAAAAAAACAATTTAGACAGTAGACACCCCCCCCCCCCCCTCTATACTGTCATTATTTAGAGTTGCAAGATACGTTACTGTAGAATTCTGGAGAAATTACATCCCAAACTTGGCTCAGAAAACAGCACTTGGTGAATTGGAGAATCTGTCATTATGGAGATGCAATAATAAATAAATTGTCCGTGAGAAATAAAACTGTGCACATATATTACACTTACCTGACTAGCATTATTATGAATTTCAAGAGAAATCACTGTAGAATTTTGGAGTAATGATGAATCAAAATCGGGCCTGACAAAGAAAATGCACAACTGATGAATCTGTCATTATGGAGACGCAATAAATCAGAATGGCCCCATTGTCCATCAAAAATAAAAAAGAAATACACTTACTCCACTAGCATTAATCTGAATTTCAAGATATAATACTGTACAATTTTGCAGGAATGAGGCACCAAAATCGGCTCAGACAGAAAAAAAAACACTGACGCAATAGATTATTATTATTTGTTTCTTAGCAGACACCCTTATCCAGGGCGACTTACAATCGTTACAAGGTATCACATTATTTCTTTTTTTACATTCAATTACCCATTTATACAGTTGGGTGTTTTACTAAAGCAATCTAGGTAAAGTACCTTGCTCAAGGGTACAACAGCAGTGTCCCCCACCTGGGATTGAACCCACGACCCTCTGGGCAAGAGTCCAGAGCCCTAACCACTACTCCACACTGCTGCCCTATGAATTGATAAATGGATCTTTCACCACACATTTGCAAGAAGGTAAAGGACAAGACTCGCTTCAAAAAAAACACCTGGTTCAACTAGTTTTCTGGACTCGTTCTGAAGCAGATTTGATATTGTTCAAAGAATATATCAACGATTCTAATTCTCATTTAAAATGTACTATGGAGTACAGAAGACCAAAATGAATGTTTTGGACTTGGTTCTCTCCATTGATAGTGAAGGACATTTCAACACGTCCATTTGACCTTTTGACTGATAGAAATACACTGTCTAGACGGCCATAAGGGGTGTAAGTTTTGAGAGAAAATGTTTCATGAGAAAAAGTCCCTAGCTCTTGCCTAGTCTATGACAATTCGAGGTGTTGCTGCTTCACAGAAAAGGTGTTAAAAGAAAAGACAGCGATAGTTCTGCTTTTACAGAAAGTGGTGCAGTGACCAGAAAGGATCGGTTTGTTTTCAATTGTCGAAAATGCAGTATGCAACTGTACTGTATGAGAAAAACTATCTATCAACAAGCAAGCAAGCTCTTCTCTTCAGGTCAAGAGGGACCGCATCTTTTTCTGTTCTCCTCTTCACCCTCAAACAGCAAGGCTGGTCCCAGCTTCCCAGTCAGCTCCCTGCACTGCAGGCATGCCATGCTTCCCATGGCTCTCCAGTCAGCTCCCTACACTGCAGGCATGCCATGCTTCCCATGGCTCTCCAGTCAGCTCCCTACACTGCAGGCATGCCATGCTTCCCATGGCTCTCCAGTCAGCTCCCTACACTGCAGGCATGCCATGCTTCCCATGGCTCTCCAGTCAGCTCCCTACACTGCAGGCATGCCATGCTTCCCATGGCTCTCCAGTCAGCTCCCTGCACTGCAGGCATGCCATGCTTCCCATGGCTCTCCAGTCAGCTCCCTGCACTGCAGGCATGCCATGCTTCCCATGGCTCTCCAGTCAGCTCCCTACACTGCAGGCACGCCATGCTTCCCATGGCTCTCCAGTCAGCTCCCTGCACTGCAGGCACGCCATGCTTCCCATGGCTCTCCAGTCAGCTCCCTACACTGCAGGCATGCCATGCTTCCCATGGCTCTCCAGTCAGCTCCCTACACTGCAGGCACGCCATGCTTCCCATGGCTCTCAAGTCAGCTCCCTACACTGCAGGCACGCCATGCTTCCCATGGCTCTCAAGTCAGCTCCCTGCACTGCAGGCACGCCATGCTTCCCATGGCTCTCCAGTCAGCTCCCTACACTGCAGGCACGCCATGCTTCCCATGGCTCTCCAGTCAGCTCCCTACACTGCAGGCACGCCATGCTTCCCATGGCTCTCCAGTCAGCTCCCTACACTGCAGGCACGCCATGCTTCCCATGGCTCTCCAGTCAGCTCCCCACACTGCAGGCACGCCATGCTTCCCATGGCTCTCCAGTCGGCTCCCCACACTGCAGGCATGCCATGCTTCCCATGGCTCCCCAGTCGGCTCCCTACACTGCAGGCACGCCATGCTTCCCATGGCTCTCCAGTCGGCTCCCTACACTGCAGGCATGCCATGCTTCCCATGGCTCTCCAGTCAGCTCCCCACACTGCAGGCACGCCATGCTTCCCATGGCTCTCCAGTCGGCTCCCCACACTGCAGGCATGCCATGCTTCCCATGGCTCTCCAGTCAGCTCCCTACACTGCAGGCATGCCATGCTTCCCATGGCTCTCCAGTCAGCTCCCTGCACTGCAGGCATGCCATGCTTCCCATTGGTCCCCAGTCTGTGCTGTTTTCACAGTCAGCGGGTATTAACCAGGGTTATGATAACGTGTTCTTTAGTAATGTATATATATTTAACTAAAACTTATTTCTTTTTATTTAGATTTTATAATTCAGTGTTAAGTGAATTCATAACTGTTGCATTCTTACCTCTGAGAAATAAAACCATTTGAGCTGTTGCCAATTTTAATACAATGTGTTTTTAACAATAGGTTGGATTTTTCCATTAGTAGCCCATGATTCTTATTAATGGACCATAAAAAGTGGTTGGCTAAGGATATATCAAGTCTAGAGGATTTTTAATAGGCTAGTATGTATTTTAAGATTACATGCCTAGAGTAAGATCGTTGCTGCTTGTAAATTTATAGTTGAGTAATGTGAGCATTTATCAACTATAATTGGGGCAGCAGTGTGGAGTAGTGGTTAGGGCTCTGGACTCTTGACTGGAGGGTCATGGGTTCAATCCCAGGTGGGGGGGACACTGCTGCTGTACCCTTGAGCAAGGTACTTTACCTAGATTGCTCCAGTAAAAACCCAACTGTATAAATGGGTAATTGTGTGTAAAAATAATGTGATATCTTGTAACAATTGTAAGTTTCCCTGGATAAGGGCGTCTGCTAAGAAATCAATAATAATAGATTAGACAAGGAGGCTACCTGAACTACCTCCACACCTCGCCAATCAAGGGTTTAGATCAACTCCGTGACATTACCAAACAAAAGTTTAGGCTCAATCTACCAAATTCTTGAATCCATCCATCTATTCTACCAAATTATTATTTTTTTTGAATGAACTCTATTAAGTTCACCTGACTAATGGTTTGTCCCAACCTGGAATCTTTGAAAAGCTTGAGGAGTTGATGTTATGTAAGGATATATTCTTCAGATTCCGAAGTATCTCCGGTTTGTTCTGAAGGCTTCATGCGTGCTCACTGTGGTTTACAACGATCTGGAGATATGACCTAAAACTGGCACTGCTGCATATACCTGTATCTCACACAAACACACAGGGAAAGAAAAACAAGCTCTGCAGATTTATTACAGCACTGGAGGCTGCCAACCTGGAAAAAAACAGTTGACTAAAATAATGCTGATCTAAACTTACTGAGCTATATTATTAGTCAACAACACTGTAGCACCCGCTTCTTTACATATTGCACCTCAAGACTGCTGCTGTAGCGAAAGCGATTTCTTATCGTATCTAATCCAATATACGTTATCTTCAAATCTTCTGTTATAACTCAGGTGACCTAATTACTGGTGATCCAATTCGCTTCATGCAGCAGCTGCTACTGTAGGTGTAGGTGATGAAAGGTGTTAACCACATGGCGTGCTTTTCTGTATGGAGCCAGAGAATTAGCTCCGTTATAAATCGGAATTTGCGATTCAGGATTTGCATAAACTTGTTGTTCCAAACTAAAGCCGCCAAAAGAATCGCACATGACCACAAAAAGCCTTGCACATGCATGTACCGCAGTGCAACAGTTTGTGAATGGGGAATGTCATTAAAATCGGGCTATTTAAAATGAACTTCATCACAAGATGTGATGCAGACAGGCCCACCGAGAGGGCGGGGAGGACAGGGAAATTACCCCGGGCCCAACGCCTCGAAGGGGGGCCCTGATGAAGGGGGAACTTTTTATTTATTTATTTATATATATAAAATATTTTAAAACAACTACAGCCCTGCATAAGACCCTTTGCGTTCCCCACCACCACATTAAAATGAAACACTCCCGTCCTGCACACCGAGCCGATGTGCTTCTGTGGTGTAATGATTGTGTATCCAAGCGCCGTCAAACACAGTCAGTGATTTGAACTTTCAAATTTCATATTTTACTACACCAAAAAGCTGAAAAAAAGGCATAGCAGTTTTATGTATTTTTTTTAAAGACTTTTAAAAACTTTAAAAGAACCCTAAAGTTGCACAATATTTACCACAGTATGAATTATTATATTATTAAGATCTATAATTTGCTCAAAACAACGTGACGCAGCAGTTTGTTAGAAAAATGGTATTGTGTAAACTAAAGTACTTTCTTCAGCTGGTGGTAAACACAATTAGAGAATGATCGGTTATATTGCTTAAAATACAAATCTATTTACCAGACAGGCTATTAGTTAAGAGCAGAGATGAGTGCTTTATTTTTTGCACGGGATAAATAAAATAGCGTATAGCAACACCATTAAAATGTAGTTTATGCTAAAAACGTTTGAAGTTAAGTAAGCTTCCGATTAATAACTATTACACGTGGAGTTTGTACAAAAAATATATATTTAATCACTTACCTAAAAAAAAGTTTGAATACTGTAAATAACTTAAACATAACTGCTTTGAGAAAGAGTAAACTATCCTGCTGCAGATTTTAATGGAGATATTGAAACTAATACGCGTCGTTGACAGTTTCCTTCAAACCCATTATGAATTTTTAACATGCACAGCAACGACATAAAGTTACAAACGGAATTTAAATGAAAAAGTGAAAAATTGGTTATATATATATATATATATATATATATATATATATATATATATATATATATATATATATATATATATATATATATATGAAGACATAAAATAAAAAGATAAGATGAAAATAATAATAATAATAGACAAACAAACAAAAAAATGAAAAAAATGAAACCCTGCTTACTGGATGGTTCTAAACATCAATCTCCTTCACAGCAATTTCAATTTAAACATGCAAGCTTTCACACGGTCGGGGCTGTCATCTGGTATGATGAGGTTTTCAAGGGCGTTTGAATAGTGCCATGTATTTAAACCACCTTTGCTCATATTTTTCAAGTTTGTTAACCAGCTTAAAGGAAAGCCCTTCACAGGCTGCAGTATTACTCAAATGCAGCTTCCATTCCTGCACAGAAGGGGCACCGGCAGACCTGCACCCCTCCACTGGAGGTTTCCTCCCAGTCTAGAGCCGGGCAGTCTGGATCCATTCTGCATCCTGAGGAGGAACATGGTCCAGTCTAGAAGGATCCTCTACGGGAGGATCTTGAGCAGTCTCCTTTTGTTGTGGCTTGCTTGTGCAGTGTTCTGACTTTTTAAAAAAAAGTGTAAACCGTGGTTAGCAATGAAGTTTGGCAAACATTTTAAATCTGCCTCTTGAAATTCAAGCTTAAGCACAAACTGCGTAACACACAGCCTTGGAAAAATGTCACAGTTACGTCGTTAAATTAAAAAAAACAGCTAACTGGTTAATAATGAAGGCGTGGCTACATTTAAAAAATGTGGATAAACAAACAAAAAAAATTAATTAAAATGCCTGCTGATAGTGTTAATTTTTTTTGGGTTTTATGAGAGAATTTGAGAACACCGAAATGGACTTTGTAAAGGTTGAGGTCATTTTAAATGTATTGATTATTATAATTAAGCGGTGGTCAGCTGACTGAACGGGGAGGGTTTAAATCAGGAAGGAAGCCATCTTGAAGTTTCAGTTTATAGAAAATAAAACAGACACGAAAATAAAAAACTGAATGAAAACCTAAAGAAATACGACAACTATCGCAGAAATCCGCGGTAAGGACGCTTTATTCGCACCTTGGAGACGTTTCTGGTGCTCGGGCTGACTTTTGTTAGGTGAAATTCAAGTGTTTATAATATATATATATTTATATATTTTTTCTTGGTGTGACGTTGTTGGACGTTGTCATCGTTTTCGGTTACGATGTTTAAACAGTGTTTAAATGTATTTTACTAAGCTGCCGGTGATGTGCCTATGCAATGTTTATGCAGTTTGAGACGTATTTGAATGTTTTGGTCTTTGGTTTTAAACCTGAAGACGTGTTTTTTTTTCCCGATATGGTGACATTTCACAGATATGTCGGTATGTGTTTAGTTTTGAATTTCCTACGACACCAGGCTGGATTTCATGTTATGATTTATTTAATATATATTTTAAATCGTCATCGGCTGATTGTTTTCTTTTTACAGCGGTTAAATATTTTTCTGTTATAGTTTACACTTGTTTCAGTTTGACCCTGTCGCTAAGAAATGACTAAAAACTCAATGTTTCATTATTTTTTATAATTCCGTGGCTTAACTTGGCGTTTTATAAACACGTTAAATTGTCCTGTATAACATTTAACTGTATAACACAGTCTGTTACATGTTGACCAATCGTACGTTGTTTTTTGCAGTATGTCTATTTACAGAAAACAATAGAAACGTCAATATTGCTTTCGAGAAGTAACAACTTATTAACTGTACTGTAAAATTGCAATATACACAAAACGACGCCTGGTTTGAATTGAAAGCGCTTGCCCGCCCCCTCACTCCAGTCCTTCCGCAGTCTTCGTCATGGATTTCAAAACGTTAGGTTTTTTGTTTTGCATCGGGTCAATTCGATGCCTTTACAGTTAATTTGTATTATTAGAGGGCTCTTGTATTCAAATAAAGCCCTTGCAAGATTAAAACATTGTTTTACTTTTTAAACTATTAAATATTATGAATTTATTTTATTTTTTCCCCCCCCATGTGGTCCCTTTTGCAAGTCCAGTCTCCACCATAACATAGACAATAGTGGGTTAGGCCTTAGTTTTGCTTTTTAATATGCAGGAAGAAAGGGGTTTTATTGTGATTTGACATGAGCAACGAAGACAGGTTAAAAATAATTGAATCTCTTAGAATAAGGAAGGGAAAGGAGACTCGATTTGAAGTCTTTAAAATCATAAATGGTCTAGATAGTTAAGCAGAAAATCTACTTCAAGTTTAGCACAGAGAGAGCAAGAGTGCATAAGGAATCCGTCTAAGTGTAGAAGAGAAGGTAGGACTAGGACACTGTTACAGTTATAAATGCATGAAATGCAATTGCCTGATGCATGAAATGCAATTGCATGGAAATGCAATTGCCTGATCAGCTAGGCTCTTCACCGTCGGGTGCCGAGCCTAGCTGATCAGGCAATGCTTCTGAAAGAGCCTCCTGCAATCTGTAATCCTATTTATCATTGATCCCAGACGGGATTACCCCCTTGGCTGTTGACTATAGTCTTCCACAGATCTGCCGTTCAGTGAGCTCTCCTTGTGGGGTTCACTCACGGCTGTGTCACAGTGTGGTCTTGCCAGAGCAGTCTTGTATTGGTGAACTAGCTGGAAGCGGTTTCTATCGCCATGCGTCAGTGTTGCTGGGATGCTTTTGGAGGGTGAAGTGTAGGGGAAGCATGATGGGATGGCATCAGATATAAGGGCCTTGCTCTGGTACAGTACCCTGTAGATCAGCGGTCACAACCCCAAATGTGACCACAGGCCACCATGGCAGCCTGCTGAGGGTGAATGGACAGCCACCAGGAAATCACACTTCACTTGAATAGTAGGACTAGATTAACAAACATGTAACTACAAGGTATTCAGGAGTTCAATATTAATGTATTTTATTAACAAAAAATCCTGTGTTCAACTGTAACAGCAATTTATTTCGGCAAGTTTGTGCATTAATTTGGGGACCTGCTTGCAAAACAGTAGACCTACTGATTTTTAGAAGTGCTTGAATTAGGAACATTAGCATAAGGAATGTGAGATTCAGCTGGGAGTGGATCTTCAGAGCTGCTGTCAAATCTGTCTGCACAATCCTTTATGTACTGAATTATCAAAATCCACCCTGCAACAAGCGAGTCACAGTGCCACTCGTAGCGGGAGAACAGAAATAAATATAATAGCTGTTAATTGATCAATAAAACAATAGACAATGCTCCCGGGTCCCAAGCTCTGCCCTACTCTGGCACTGACTGACTGCTTGCTGTGCCTGTAAGCAGTGCTGAACTGGGAGGGAGCTGCGTGGCATTACTGGTTGTGAACAGTATGATCTAGCCCAGCATGGGGAACGTGAAGTCATTTTACAGCACAGCCGGAGAAACTGACGCTCCAGAAACGGAGAATGAAAGGGACACGGCTGGCAGACACTCGTGCAAGAGAAGTAGTTCAGTCTATATATAGAGATGTGTATTGTATACACACTGCTCTGTCATGTTGGAGTTTTGCACCCCCTGGTCACCCTGTGCTGTGCACTGCGCTGCTTCATGCCAATCTCATGCAATCTCTCTTGCTGAAGTTGCCCCTCCACCCCCTTATTTTATTTATTTTTGCCCTTGCAGGTTGAAGAGAACAGTGGCAAACCGCCAGAGGCTAGAGCAGCGAGACGAGAGTGGATTTTAACACCCCAGTGATTTGTTCTGACTTCACAGAAGCTGGGCCGTTTGACTCTCGGACTGCTTCACAGAGAGAGACTGTAACAGGTGCTGGCCTGCATCGCAATATTGGGGACTCAAACTTCTATTGAGCGACAATTTAAAACGAGAGATCATTCAAAGGAAAAATCTCGACAAAAAACTACTACAGAAATCTCTTTTTGGAGAATTGTATACATATACATACATATAAATATATATAAAATAAGATTGCAGGTTTTTTTATGCTGCAGACTTTTGGAATTCAAACGTTGTATTAAAGATTTTGTAAAAACAGAGACTCTATTGTATAAGGATGAGCACTGCGAGAATGGAGACGCCGGTGATTCTGGGTTTGTCCAATCAGAATGGGCAGCTTCGAGGCCCCGTGAAGCCCCCAGGGGGCCCAGGGGGGGGTGGCGGAGGGGTGACCCCCACGCAACAGACCAACCAGATCAAGAACGCCAGCGTGAACAATGGGAACCCCTATCCGGCACAGACCCCCAACAGCACCATCAAGTGAGTAGTGAGCGAGGAGACTGGACTGGACCGACTCCCCTCTTCTCTCTCCAGGGAAAACTGAGGGGGGTGCGGAATGCTGTGTAGAGGCTGTTGGAAATCTGGACTCCTTGGTTCTTAACCTTGGTCCTCGCGTACTCCCCCTATTAGTACAGGTGTTTGTCTCTTCCAGGATTGATTTGTTTTAATCAGGCATTGCTTTCCTGTGCACATTTAAAAAGACCGCACTTGCAGACGGCCTGTGAGACTTTAACTAGAGTGCTGCTACAGCGATTGCTCTAGTCTGTGCTCCTCACCCCAGAATATAAACTGGTGTAACACCTGGTTGAAACTACTGAAGTAGCCATTCAAGCACCTCTAGATTTGAATGGGTTAGCAAGAACAGATTTGTCTACAGCTGCAGTGAAGTTAGACTATTTAGAAATACTACATTTCAGTAGCAAATGACTTTGTCAATGTTTTATTGAATTGAATTTTATTTTGGTGCTTCTGAAGCAGAAATCCCATGTTTTTAAGTTTGATTGTTGTGTGGGCCTCTTGAAGCGCTGTTTTGAAATGGGTTTGAATGTAACTTTGTTTTCAATGCGTTTTGTAAATTTGTGTTTGAGTTCTCCACCAACATGCTGCCTGTCCCTCTCCCCTCCCCTCCAGGCCAGGTGATGACTGGAAGAAGAATTTGCAAGTCCCAACCAAGGATATGAGAATGAAAACTTCGGTAAGAGAAACTAACTTGGAAGCCATACCCCCCCTAGGAAACCTGTTTTCACTTTGACGTTAAATACTAAACTTTTACTAAGAACACGTTTGCAGTCTCAGCTTAAAATGAAGTTATTGATCTGATCTAAGAGGGAACGGGGATGGCGTGCGGCTGTACTGCAGTCTGCTGTACCTGAATAATTGAACAGTAGTGTGTTTTTTAAAAGCGACTCTCTGGTGGAATTGATACCTTAGCCCACAATCACAACTCTCACGCCTGCCTTGTGTTTCAGGATGTGACGGCGACAAAAGGCAACGAGTTTGAAGATTACTGCCTGAAGCGGGAGCTGCTGATGGGAATATTTGAAATGGGCTGGGAGAAGCCATCGCCCATCCAGGTGAGGGGCAGCACCGGGTGGGTTGTGGAAACCAGAATATGCTGGAGTTCGGGGCAGCAGTGTGGAGTAGTGGTTAGGGCTCTGGACTCTTGACCGGAGGGTTGTGGGTTCAATCCCCAGTGGGGGACACTGCTGCTGTACCCTTGAGCAAGGTACTTTACCTAGATTGCTCCAGTAAAAACCCAACTGTATAAATGGGTAATTGTATGTAAAAATAATGTGATACCTGTATAATGTGAAATAATGTATAATGTGATATCTTGTAACAATTGTAAGTCGCCCTGGATAAGGGCGTCTGCTAAGAAATAATAATAATAATAATAATAATAATAATAATTGCAACTCCAGCTCAAGGGTGTAGCCAGTCCACGTTTTACAGTTAACCAGAGCGTCTTTTTTTAAAGAGTTAAAATAAGGTATACAGTGCATTTAACTTATTTTAAAGTAGAATTTAAAACAGCAACACACAGATATACAATGCTGGAGGCTGTGAATGCTATTATGGGCATAACTGGGGAAGAGATTCAGATTTCGGTCCTGGTTAAAACAAAAACCTGGATTGTTTTACTGGAACAAAGTGCTCCAGAGAAGGGAGGAGTTTATGTTGCTCGGTTCAGCACATGGATAAGATCCTTGGGTTCTCCCGTATTTGCCAGTGTGCATGCTGGTGCACAGCCAGCACCGCCCCGTGGTAACTTGAGTGTGTGTTCCTGCAGGAGGAGAGCATTCCCATTGCACTGTCTGGTAGGGATATTCTGGCCAGAGCCAAGAACGGCACAGGAAAGAGTGGAGCCTACCTCATCCCCTTACTGGAACGCATAGACCTGAAGAAGGACTGCATACAAGGTGAGGAGACTCGGTGACGTTTTCACTGAAGCGTTTGAGTCAAGCGTTGAGTTCAGAAGCGAGAGCTGGAAAAGCGTGCGTTAACCCTGGCTGAAACACGTTTAACCATTCTTTGCGTAAGCAGGATTCAGCTCCTTATGTTGAGGATAAAGGACATGTTTTTTTCTGTCTCCTGTTTGACTGGCTGAGGTTTTGCTTCTATCATGGGAACGACTTGACTGAATTTGCATTCTACAGTGAATTGTATTCTACCAAGTGGTCGATTTTTAATAAATGTGACTTGGTTATGATGAATACACTTGAGTTTCGTCTTGTAATAGAAGGAAACCTGGTTACAAAGCATTCTTTGATGTAGGCTGTCTCTCCTCTCGTGAGCTGGGGATTGTGTGGGGTATCACTGCTAGTCTGAAGAGTGGGGGTAGGATACAGTGTCTCTGACCTCCTGACCCTTTCTGTCCGCAGCTTTGGTCGTGGTCCCCACCAGGGAGCTGGCGCTGCAGGTCAGCCAGATCTCCATCCAGGTCAGCAAGCACATGGGCGGAGTCAAGGTGATGGCTACCACGGGAGGCACCAACCTGCGCGATGACATCATGAGGCTGGACGAGACTGGTCAGTCCTGCTGGAGATGCAAAACTGATTCTTCACATGAACTGCTAACTAGCTTTGTAGCACAAACCACTTTGTTTTCTTGTCTTGCCCCACCAAAAGGTGCCAGTCATGCTTCAGATCTTGATGGGGATTTGATTTTATTTGCACCCTGAAGTTGTAACATTTGTTGAACCCTGAAAGGAGCTGGTGAATGAATTGAATTCAAGAAGGGTCCCTCTCACCAGTGCTGTGTAGTGCACGTGCAGTCCTGACTCTCTCAGTTCACACTGTCGCTCCTCCTCCTTGTTTCGTAGTGCACGTGCAGTCCTGACTCTGTCTCAGTTCACACAGCTCCTCCTCCTTGTTTCGTAGTGCACGTGCAGTCCTGACTCTCTCGGTTCACACTGTCGCTCCTCCTCCTTGTTTCGTAGTGCACGTGCAGTCCCGACTCTCTCAGGTCACACTGTCGCTCCTCCTCCTTGTTTCGTAGTGCACGTGCAGTCCTGACCTGTCTCAGTTCACACTGTCGCTCCTCCTCCTTGTTTCGTAGTGCACGTGCAGTCCTGACCTGTCTCAGTTCACACTGTCGCTCCTCCTTGTTTGTTCTGCAGTGCACGTGGTGATCGCAACACCGGGCCGCATCCTGGATCTCATTAAGAAGGGGGTGGCCAAGGTTAGCAAAGTGCAGATGATTGTACTGGATGAGGTGAGTTACAAATACCGCAAGCTGTTTGTGATCATCTAACCACTATACCCCAAAGTTCATTGTTCCAGCTGCAGCCCAAGATCAGGGTTTTATTTTTTGTCCGGGTTTTAAACTGTTGATGCTAGATTACTTTCAGAAAATGTTTATTTTGTAGGAACTGTTCTGTTCCAACCAAGTTGCACCTAAATAAAATAAGATGCTTTTATGTTTTAATGCATGATAAAACTGCAGCCTCTATTCTGTGCGTTTCTTTGTGAAAACGGAATGTGTTCTGTGTGTCGGGACAGCGCAGTTTTGATATCCGTGTAATCCAGCCTCCCTCCTCTCCCTCTCTATCAGGCAGACAAGCTGCTCTCCCAAGACTTTGTGCAGATAATGGAGGAGATCATCGGCACTCTGGCCAAGAACAGACAGGTCCTGCTGTACTCCGCCACCTTCCCCACCAGTGTACAGAAATTCATGGTAAGACTGGCTCAGCTCCTCAGGCTTGTTGCTCCCCTTGTAGCTGCTGTAACTTTACATGATTTATGGGGGGGTGGGGGGGGTGACCACTGTGTGACCAGCCCCTCACTGCGCTCCCTTCTCTCCACCCCCAGAGCACGCACCTGCAGAAGCCCTATGAGATTAACCTGATGGAGGAGCTGACCCTGAAGGGGGTCACGCAGTACTATGCCTACGTGACGGAGAGGCAGAAGGTGCACTGTCTCAACACCCTGTTCTCACGGGTGAGTCTGCGGGGGAACCCGAGCGAGCAACATGAAGCGTGTCTTACAGAAAACCAGGAGCCAGTGCTGACGCTTCTAGGCTGAACAAAAAAAAATTGTTCAGGTCCTGTGTAAAGAAAACTGTTTATTTATCAAACTTCAAGCTCCTGATCTAAGCCATGAACGCCGGTGGTCTTCAGCTTTTAATTGTGTTTTATTGTTTTAACATGTAATTCCTCCTGCCCTCTGCCTCTCAGCTCCAGATAAACCAGTCTATAATCTTCTGTAACTCGTCCCAGCGGGTAGAGCTGCTGGCTAAAAAGATTTCCCAGCTGGGCTACTCCTGTTTCTACATCCACGCTAAAATGAGGCAGGTAAGAACGGAGCGGCGAGGGGATCTCTCCCTCGGAGGACCGGGTTTTTAACTGTTCATTAAGACGCTGGGTTCTGTACTGGCTGGGGATTCATTCTTTTCATGTGTTTTTTTTTCAGGAGCATCGTAACCGTGTGTTCCACGACTTCAGGAATGGCCTGTGTCGCAATCTCGTTTGCACTGGTGAGTTTCTCAAACTTCTAGGACTGTGTTTTGAAGGTTTGTTCGCTAGCCAGGAATTCGACGGAGGTTCGTCGGGTGGAATTCACACACTGTCAAAAAAAAACAAACACACAAACCAGAATTGGAAGGTCATCGCACAGAGGCAGGCGCCTCTACAGTGTCCAAGAAACAGGCTCAGAAAGACAGAAACCTCTCCTTTTTATCTACAGTTTGCAGAAAGACATTCACCCAGTCCTAAGTATTTCGTTGAGCTGTGTTTCGTTTCAGACAATGAGCATTTATTTAACAGACTAGGATGGGACCAGGGGACTCGGTGTTACACAGATACATCGGGGTACCCTGCTGCACTGAGCAAAACAAGTTGTATAAAGGTTGCAACCCTACATTTTTGGGTTCATAAATAAATTGGCATGAGCTGTATGAAGATCCCACCCTGTTCTACAGCTGGAATTTAAATCCCAATTTAGAACTTGTATGAACTGGAAAGCTTCTTTTTTTTTTTTTTTTTTTTTTTTCACAAAATGTACACAAGCAGAGATTTCAAACCAGTGTATTTTAATTCTGTTCTTTCACCAGCAAGTCTGTGTAGCTGTGTTCCAGATTCAGCTGCAGTCCTCGACAGGGCTTGGAGGATCACTGGCCTGGGTTTCTCTAACGCACAGTTCATCTTGCGTGTGTTTTGTAATGCAGTGAATATTGCGTGTTTGTAAAGTGAGGTCTCTCCTCTGTGATCCACAGACCTGTTTACTCGTGGTATCGACATCCAGGCTGTGAACGTGGTGATCAACTTCGACTTCCCCAAGCTGGCGGAGACGTACCTGCACCGCATCGGCAGATCCGGTACGCAAGAGAATGTGGAGTTTAGTTTTTGGTTTTGAACCACATCAGAATATCATTGACGCGCATTATAAAATAACATGCTGTGAACAGATTGTAAGGTAGTGCACAGGTTTACTGATATTAGCCCTGTGGGTGATTCCTGTGTTGGTGGTTTGTGTCACTCTGCCCTGTCTCTGCTCAGGCCGGTTCGGGCACCTGGGTCTGGCCATTAATCTGATCACCTACGACGACCGGTTCAACCTGAAGGGCATCGAGGAGCAGCTGGGCACGGAGATCAAGCCCATTCCCGGCAGCATCGACAAGAGCCTGTATGTGGCAGAGTACCACAGCGAGACCGGGGAGGAGGACAAGCTGTGAGGAGCCCCAGGTAAGGGACCGGACTGGGGGCACGGGGAGCTGGGAACCCTGCAGACTTGAGCGATGGGACCGGCTGCTGCTGTTCCGTTTGGCACGGGATGCGCGAGCGGGTAGGAAACTACAGTTTGGGTGCCGTATATTCTGGAGAGAAAGGAACAACGGTAAAACATGGCCCCGTTCTATTGCATAGTGTTCTATACATTGTACAGTTCTCAGCCATGTCAGCTGGCAGTCTCTTTAAATAAAGGACTAAGTAAATTGAGCTAAAAGGCCAACTGTGATTTAGAAGGCTAGTTTTCAGTGTTCAGAGTGTAGATGCTTCTGAATTACAGAAACCTGTAACCTGTATTTGTTTTATTTCAGGAGTACATCGCCATCTGATGAACTGAATTTTTTTTTTTTTTTGTTTTTGAGCTCGTGTTTGACACCATTTTCTTGGGGATATTGTTCTTCACTTCTCTTTTGGACTTGTAAAAGAGGAAACGCATCATTTCATTTTTTTTTTTTGCTGGGAGATTGAGCATAAAGAGGCATACTGTGGAACTTGCCTTCTCGCTCACTTCGCTCCACACTGCGTGCATCAGGCTGAGGTCTCAGTAGCACGAACAGAACCAGACTGTTGAGCAAAAGCACTTGGAGGAGCAAGGAAGGAAGGGAAGGAGGATGGGACTTGAAAGCAATTCTGCAGCAGGGTACAGAAACCTGCTAGACTCTTAGTGAAACCTCTCCTTACCCTTCATTTACCTGTGAGCGTTGTCATACCAGTGCAGCCAATCTGAACTTCTCCCAACCCCTCCCTCATTTTTTTATTTTTATTTGAAGGCTTTTAGCTATTTGTATGAAGTGCCTTACGAAGCAACAGAACCACTGAATAAGAACCCTGCCTGCTCACTTCTCTGCCCTGCTGATGCCCAATCTTCCCACCCCAGCAGTTAATTTTGTATTTTACATCAAACTTGCATCTAGGGCAGGCTGGAACTTTTTAAATAGAAAAACCAGTAACAGGAGAGGTTGAAATTGAACTACCAATAGAAGCTTGCTTGCCATCTGTGTGTGCGTTTGCAAAAATACTGCGCGCGCATCTGACGGGTTTCTGAAGAAACGGCTAGGGCTAAATATTCATGATTTGTTTGCAGAAGTTTATTTTATATTTAAAAAAAAAAAAATTGGCACACTAAAACAACTCATTTTTTGATGCTCAGTTGAAACACTAACAGGAAATATCTTTTCAGCTGCAACATTAAATGAGATTACGAGCGATGGCGATTTGTAAAGTAATCTGTGTTGAAGTCCCTGTGCTTTCTCATGCCCCTGGAATCTGTGTCACACGGTGTAAACTTTGTAAATGGTGTTTTGTTTTTGTTTTTTGTGTGTTTTTGGTTAGGTTTTATATTTGAACACAAGTTGCCAAGGCTGGAGCATTTGCTGTGAGAGTTGGTTGCATGCCCAATTTGGGGATGAAATAATTCTTACAAGCAGAGAGAACACTACATTTACTATCTTTACCTAAAACAAGTGAAATACACTCTGTCCTTCGATTCCGAAATGGTCTGACCGCATTTAAACCAGAGAAACTTGCCCACCCCACCCTGCCTTCTGCAGTAGAAATAACATTTAATATAGCTGGAATAGATCACTTTCAGTCTTGACCAATGGGGTGTCCTGTGACCTTTTTGGACGTATTAAAAAAATAAACCAGTTCTCTGGAGTCGTGCAATTAAGATGCCTTTACAGTAGCCAAGTAAACTACCTAAATTAAAATATTTAATATATACCTTAATGTAAAGTCCTGCTGGCTGGGAAGTGTGTTTTATCCTGGTAAGAATGTACTCTTTGAACAGACATTGTGGCACATCCAGTATTTGGCTGCTGAGCTTTTTTCAGTCAAATACAGTAGTATGGGTGGAATAACTAGGAAGCATCTAAATAGATTCTCTTTCTCTCCTTTTACAGCTAAGAAATAAGACATATTGGGGAGAGGAGACTTGGTGGAGAGTGATACTGTCTTTGCTTGCCAAGTTGAGTTTATTTGCCTCGTTTTAATCCGTTTTTTGTTAATATTTCACCCCATTCAGTGTTGGCTTGCAGCCTTGTCCCTCACAGCATGCTTGATTGGCCTGGTCGATATTAATATGAAGAGATTTATGATGTGTGTTTTTTTTCTCCCCAGCCTTAGCTCTTTTAAGCACTGGCTGCTTAAGAGGCCCCTGTATCCTGCAGGCTTTCTCTTCCATGGCTTTCTATACAGATCTCAAGCTGCTGTCGCTGCCCACCTAGAAATATGAGACTTGCAAGGGCTATTTAAACCCCAAAGTCTTGTAAGCATTCAAACACATGACTGTGTGCAATATCTAAATCTATGAAATCTAATCGAGTGTTGGGCTAAGCAGTCGCGCCTGTAAGAAGCTAGTGCACTTGTGTGCTGGATTTGGGACTCTGAAGTGTACGCTGGTGCCTCTTGGGTGAGCTTTCTAAAGATAGGATTTTTTTTTTTTTTTTTTTTTTTCATGTGCAAATGTATTTGAGTTTACAAACATGCTGCACAAAACAACTGCAGTTTGTAGCTGCAACAAAGTACAGACAAGCGGGAAAGGGCAGTAATGCTCAGACTGCCGACTCTGAATGGGCATGGAACCCCTGTGTCTGGGGTTTGGGGGGGGGGGGGGGGGGTTGAACTAATCTGTACCCTGTACTGCAGCGGAGCTGTGACTACAGAGGGGTCGCCACTGAGTATTGGAACACGATCTTTTGTAAATATGTACGTCTGAGAAACGGAGGAAACAGCTTGTGTGTGTTTGCACGCCTGGCGAACAGGAGCTGCAAAATCAATAAGGGAGAGACTAAAGCCGTCGGGCTCGCTGTGCAGACTCTAATAGACTTTAGATCGGTACAATGCTTCACAGACCCTCAAACTTGGCTCTTACAAAAGAAAATGTGGGGGGGGAGGGAGGGAGGGGGAGGGCAGTAATAATAATAAACTAAAGTATTATTGTGCGAGCTTATCCCTCCAGCACAGTCTCACCACCCAACGACTCCCTTCCCCCTCTATTTGGGGTCTGTGCTAGTCTAGCTAGGGTGTGAGGCTCTGAGCGGAGGGTAGCTCATTTATCTGGGTATTAATAAAGAAGTGTCCTTTTTTGTTTTTAAAAGGTGCTTCTGAAGTCTGGATGCTGTAAAGGTTTTGGAGTGGTGCAGTGTGTCAAACGAGAGAGAGCCAGCAGGAAGGTCTAGACCTCGCCATGAGATCATGCAACTCCCACCCCGGCACGCAACACTCCAAACCTTTACAGCATCTCCACACTGGAAGGGTTAACCCTGTTTCTCCCTCCGGAGTTTGAGCCCTGACACTCGAGACATTTCCACTGGAGTTTATTGAGGGGGGTTAAAAAAAAAAAAAAAGAAACTAGTGGACATTTCTGAGCATGTTGAGGGAGAAAAAGGGGTTAAAATAATCTGCGCAAGATAGCAGGTGAGGGTTTTTTTTTTTTTATAGTTTGGTGGGGTAGGGCATCTAAGTTTTAAATGAATCAATTTGGATGGAGGGAGGTGGGTTAATTTTTTTGTGGTTTTGTTTGGGGGGGGGGGAATGAGATGGAGAGACTTTTTTTTTTTTTTTTTTTTTTTTTTTTTTTTTTTCCCCCTCTAGATTCATCTTGGGATGACTTCTCATTCTTTTGAACTTTTTTTTTGGGGGGGTGGGGGTGGGGGTGGGGGTGGGGAGATGATCACGAACCTGCAATAAAGAAATAATTTTAAAACTATTGACGTCAGGAATGACTAGCCCAGCTGCTTCGTTGCACCTGACTGTGTAACCTGAAAAACATTTCCTTGTGAAACTCTCCACAGCTACGAATTTAAGCATGTGTGTGAGATCCCTTTAAAACTACAGCAGCACTGAGACTACAGCTGGGGTAATCATTTGGAGTGGTGTGGACATGGTTTTATTTTAATTTTTGGGGATTTGGGAGGGAGGGGGTCTGGTGTTGAAGTGACTGGTCATTATTGGTGTTTTTATAGTGATAAGCAATGACGTTTCTGCATCATGACCATATGGGGGTGGGGGGGTGGACAACAATACAGAATGACCCCTGAGAATAGAGGTGCTTTTCAGATTATCACTTCATGGTTTTATGTTGGTATGCCCCAGAATTGGCTACTGGCAGCGACTCGAGTCAAATCAGACTGCAGGCTGCCGTTCAAACAGCTCTCTTGAGTCTTTCTTTTTTTTAATTTGCTCTTAATGTCACTTAGGGGGAAGAAAACCTTCCAGAAAAATAAACCAACAAAACCTTTTTTTTGTTTTAAATAAATAAACAGAAGAAATTTAAAATCTGGCCAGTCCTTTAGAGATTTAGAATTGGGCAAGCTTTTTTTTTTTTTTTTTTCCAGTGAAGCATTTTTTAAGTTATTTTTCCTTTTTAAGAAAAAAAGTCAAATGTGAAATGTAAGATGATGGTTTAAAAATACGAAGAAACAGTCCTAATAAAAGAAATGTTAAGATCTGAAATGAAGAAGAAATGTGAAGGTTTTTGTTTTTGTTAAATAAAAGCTTACTGGAATCCTATCTGCTGTGTGTGAGAATGCTTTTTGCTTGAATTGGTTTTTACAGGTCAGGACAGCATGACTGCACGAGAGGTCACTCACACTGCTGACCTGTAGAGAAGCTTGTGGGTACAGACTTTCCCTTTGTAATCTGCTGCAATGCTAGGGAGGCTGCTAATTTGAGTCCAATGGGTATAGTTGATTAATTGTCACCCCTGTCCATCTGAGACCGCATGCTTCACTCACTCGACACTCTCGTGACGTGTGGACACACTGAGGGCACACTGGCGCGCTCAGTGCGAGCTGGTTCGGTAACTAGCGAGTGATTTGATGTGCCGAAGTCACGATCTGTGTGGAAACACAACCTCCGACCAAGAAATACAGACCCCTTTTGGTTATTTCCTGTTGGTACCCAGGGAATTCTGCTATCTCCAAATGCATTGAGTCAGTTACTGTCAGGTAATGTATTAAAGTCTCCCCCAGGAAAGAAATGGGATCAAATAATTATTTTAAGCAACTTCCATACTAAATTCTGTGCTCCCTCTCTTAATTGGTCTTTCATTCCTCTGCTTCATGTTGATCATTTGACTTCATCATGCAGGTTTACCTGTCTTGAAGGATGATCACCCGATCTGAAAGAACGTGGTGCTGGGTCATTGTGACAAATCACCCAACACGTTACACCCTATCCTCTCCAATTTACACCAGCCTTGCTTCCAATAAAAGGGCTCCTCCCTCAAGTCTGTAGCACAGAGTGTTTTTGAGCTCCAGGTTGGTTAATGTTAAGGGCGGGTTCCATCAGCCACATTTTGACTTCTCTAACATTTGACCCCTTTACCTGATCAGTCTGAAAATGCCTGGAACAACTCCAAGAACCAAGTTTGGTGTAAGTCGGAGACAGTAGAATTTAAAATCCAACTTTTATGGGGTGATTTGTCATGGAATGACCCAGTGATCAGTAATACACATTGCTGGCTGCGCTGCCCTTAAACACGGTAGATGCAGCCCAGTGCTTTATCAAACCCACCACCCTCCACACTGCAGCCCAGTGCTTTATCAAACCCACCACCTTCCACACTGCAGCCCAGTGCTTTATCAAACCCACCACCCTCCACACTGCAGCCCAGTGCTTTATCAAACCCACCACCCTCCACACTGCAGCCCAGTGCTTTATCAAACCCACCACCCTCCACACTGCAGCCCAGTGCTTTATCAAACCCACCACCCTCCACACTGCAGCCCAGTGCTTTATCAAACCCACCACCTTCCACACTGCAGCCCAGTGCTTTATCAAACACACCACCCTCCACACTGCAGCCCAGTGCTTTATCAAACCCACCACCCTCCACACTGCAGCCCAGTGCTTTATCAAACCCACCACCCTCCACACTGCAGCCCAGTGCTTTATCAAACCCACCACCTTCCACACTGCAGCCCAGTGCTTTATCAAACACACCACCCTCCACACTGCAGCCCAGTGCTTTATCAAACCCACCACCCTCCACACTGCAGCCCAGTGCTTTATCAAACCCACCACCCTCCACACTGCAGCCCAGTGCTTTATCAAACACACCACCCTCCACACTGCAGCCCAGTGCTTTATCAAACCCACCACCCTCCACACTGCAGCCCAGTGCTTTATCAAACCCACCACCTTCCACACTGCAGCCCAGTGCTTTATCAAACCCACCACCCTCCACACTGCAGCCCAGTGCTTTATCAAACCCACCACCCTCCACACTGCAGCCCAGTGCTTTATCAAACCCACCACCTTCCACACTGCAGCCCAGTGCTTTATCAAACACACCACCCTCCACACTGCAGCCCAGTGCTTTATCAAACCCACCACCCTCCACACTGCAGCCCAGTGCTTTATCAAACCCACCACCCTCCACACTGCAGCCCAGTGCTTTATCAAACACACCACCCTCCACACTGCAGCCCAGTGCTTTATCAAACCCACCACCCTCCACACTGCAGCCCAGTGCTTTATCAAACCCACCACCTTCCACACTGCAGCCCAGTGCTTTATCAAACCCACCACCCTCCACACTGCAGCCCAGTGCTTTATCAAACACACCACCCTCCACACTGCAGCCCAGTGCTTTCTCAAACCCTCCACACTGCAGCCCAACACTTTTTTTTTGTCTAACCACTGGGCTACTGAAACCCTCTTCCCTCCACCCACAGCAGCCTGGAGGATTAGCCAGCGTGCTGCCCCAGTCCAATGCAGAGGTTTCCTACAAGGGCAGATGACAAGACCGCTCTGTTGAGAGGAGCTCGACATGCAGTAACCGAAACGAATGCCAGGCCGTGTTTATCTGTGCAAACCACATGAGCAACACAGACTCCTATTGGTTGTGTTGCGTCTCGTTATTGTTTTTGCCACCCTATTTAATAGCTCGGAGACCTTGGTGGTTTAACCCAAGATAAAGCAATACAGCCGCGTGTCTGCCTGCAGTGACTGTGTGAGTCCTCGCTCTGTGTGTGTGTGTGCGTGCAGTATGGCTGTGTTTCAGATCTGGATACCTGTCCTGCTGCCCCTGCTACTGGAGACCACGTGTGCGCTCCCTCCACCTTGCCACAGGTAACACGGAATCGCCTTCGCTGTGCGCTTTGTGATAAAACACTAATATAATTAGGCGTAGTTAAGTGTTTAGCGATGTAGCTTTGCGGTGCAGTATAGTGCACCCTGATATTAACCGCTTGAGACGGCTGTGTCGTATGGAAATGACGTTGCGTTAGAATGAGCTGCAGTGTTTAATTGTTCTTATATAAACGCAAGTGGAGTGGATACCAGCTTGTATAACGAGACCTTCGCTATCCAAACTAATTGGAGCCAGCGGAGTGGTTAAGAAATTCAGTTGAATTGAATTATTTATACGTCTGCAGTTATGTACTGTACTCTAAACGGGAGAGAGAGAGAGAGAGAGAGAGAGAGAGAGAGAGAGAGAGAGAGAGAGAGAGAGAGAGAGGGGGCTGGTTCTGTGTTTACAAAGTAGACAAAGCGCTGAGAAAAGCGCTCTGTTTAAGTGGGGTTCAGTAATGGTGTGGCACGCATTGTGTGAGATCGAGGCTGTTTTTAATCATGCTGTCCTGTGTGTGCGCAGGACTGCTCTTTAACAGGCTTTGTTTTTGCTAACTCGTAAACAGCACTAGTTGTCTGGACTTTGTGCTCTGAAGAACTGTTTGAGTTATCTATTATTACAACAGTCTATGATACCGGGCCGCTTATCGTGGTATTGAAATAAATAAAAGAGCTGTATTCAGCTAAAAATCCTGATGCTGTATCTTGCACCCTGTAAAGCTAGTCTAGATACTGAACAACAACCACTGGAGGATTAAGATCTATTTTGATAGCACTGGTCTGTCTGCATTGCTATCGCAGTGCCCCTGTCTGTCTGCATTGCTATCGCAGTGCCCCTGTCTGTCTGCATTGCTATCGCAGTGCCCCTGTCTGTCTGCATTGCTATCGCAGTTCCCCTGTCTGTCTGCATTGCTATCGCAGTGCCCCTGTCTGTCTGCATTGCTATCGCAGTGCCCGTCTGTCTGCATTGCTATTGCAGTGCCCCTATCTGTCTGCATTGCTATCGCAGTGCCCCTGTGTGTCTGCATTGCTATCGCAGTGCCCCTGTCTGTCTGCATTGCTATCGCAGTGCCCGTCTGTCTGCATTGCTATTGCAGTGCCCGTCTGTCTGCATTGCTATTGTAGTGCCCCTGTCTGTCTGCATTGCTATCGCAGTGCCCCTGGCTGTCTGCATTGTTTCTCTCTCTGCCTCTCAGTCCCATCTACTGCAGTGGAGCCCTCCTGAAGCAGGTCCAGCTGGCCAAGCTGTTTGATGATGACAAGCACTTTGTGGATATGAAGTTAAAGGAGCCTCCGGGTGAGTGCTGTGTAGTGGCTTCTAGCTTAGATGTGTGTTTGTGTGTGTGTTTGTGTGTGTGTTTGTGTGTTTGTTTGTTTGTGTGTTTGTTTGTTTGTTTGTTTCCTCGACGTTGTGTCTCAGTAGATCTGGGGTAAGACTCTTCTATAAGCAGCTTGCTTATCATAAAGGAAACTGAACTGTAGAAGGTGTAATTGATGAAAGATGAAAGGTTTTATTTCCAGTACTGCATCCACACAAACACTCAGTCCAGTGACTCCCTGTGTCTCCCGCTCCCCTGCCCTGCCCGCTATTTAGAAAGCAAGCCAGCCAAGCAGCAGGCAGGTTCATTTCTGTGCCCTTTGGCCCTCATGTGGCAGATCATTGCTACCATTGAAGGTAAAAAGATGAACCATTTTATTTCCTATTTCAAACTCTTTTTTTTTATTAATATGACACATCAAACAACAGACCCACAGTTCCCAATGATTTTGGCTAGAAGCGCCATACCGATCACTTATAGAAGCACCATACCGATCACTTACAGAAGCGCCATACCGATCACTTACAGAAGCGCCATACCGATCACTTACAGAAGCGCCATACCGATCACTTACAGAAGCGCCATACCGATCACTTACAGAAGCACCATACCGATCACTTACAGAAGCGCCATACCGATCACTTACAGAAGCGCCATACCGATCACTTACAGAAGCACCATACCGATCACTTACAGAAGCGCCATACCGATCACTTACAGAAGCACCATACCGATCACTTACAGAAGCGCCATACCGATCACTTACAGAAGCGCCATACCGATCACTTACAGAAGCGCCATACCGATCACTTACAGAAGCGCCATACCGATCACTTACAGAAGCGCCATACCGATCACTTACAGAAGCGCCATACCCATCACTTACAGAAGCGCCATACTGATCACTTACAGAAGCGCCATACCGATCACTTACAGAAGCGCCATACCGATCACTTACAGAAGCGCCATACCGATCACTTACAGAAGCGCCATACCCATCACTTACAGAAGCGCCATACCGATCACTTACAGAAGCACCATACCGATCACTTACAGAAGCGCCATACCGATCACTTACAGAAGCGCCATACCCATCACTTACAGAAGCGCCATACCGATCACTTACAGAAGCGCCATACCGATCACTTACAGAAGCGCCATACCGATCACTTACAGAAGCGCCATACCGATCACTTACAGAAGCGCCATACCGATCACTTACAGAAGCACCATACCGATCACTTACAGAAGCGCCATACCGATCACTTACAGAAGCGCCATACCGATCACTTACAGAAGCGCCATACCCATCACTTACAGAAGCGCCATACCGATCACTTACAGAAGCGCCATACCGATCACTTACAGAAGCGCCATACCGATCACTACAGAAGCGCCATACTAAAAAACAAACAAAAAAAGGTGTAATTTACAAAAAGCAGACTAAATAGCAGCAAGTATAACTATTTTGACTGCACTTGTTTCTCCCTACAGAGACTACAGATTGTTTTTGTAGTGTTTTTATGGGATGGGGTACTTCAAAAGAGCTCAATGCAGTGGAGCTCAATGAGACACGTGCAGCTCAAGATAAAGAGCTCAATGAGACACGTGCAGCTCGAGATAAAGAGCTCAATGAGACACGTGCAGCTCAAGATAAAGAGCTCAATGAGACACGTGCAGCTCGAGATAAAGAGCTCAATGAGACACGTGCAGCTCAAGATAAAGAGCTCAATGAGACACGTGCAGCTCGGGATAAAGAGCTCAATGAGACACGTGCAGCTCAAGATAAAGAGCTCAATGAGACACGTGCAGCTCGAGATAAAGAGCTCAATGAGACACGTGCAGCTCGAGATGAAGAGCTCAATGAGACACGTGCAGCTCGAGATGAAGAGCTCAATGAGACACGTGCAGCTCAAGATAAAGAGCTCAATGAGACACGGGCAGCTCGAGATAAAGAGCTCAATGAGACACGTGCAGCTCGAGATGAAGAGCTCAATGAGACACGTGCAGCTCAAGATAAAGAGCTCAATGAGACACGTGCAGCTCGAGATAAAGAGCTCAATGAGACACGTGCAGCTCGAGATGAAGAGCTCAATGAGACACGTGCAGCTCAAGATAAAGAGCTCAATGAGACACGGGCAGCTCAAGATAAAGAGCTCAGTGAGACACGTGCAGCTCGAGATAAAGAGCTCAATGAGACACGGGCAGCTCGAGATAAAGAGCTCAATGAGACACGTGCAGCTCGAGATGAAGAGCTCAATGAGACACGTGCAGCTCAAGATAAAGAGCTCAATGAGACACGTGCAGCTCGAGATGAAGAGCTCAATGAGACACGGGCAGCTCGAGATAAAGAGCTCAATGAGACACGTGCAGCTCAAGATAAAGAGCTCAATGAGACACGTGCAGCTCGAGATAAAGAGCTCAATGAGACACGTGCAGCTCGAGATGAGCTCAATGAGACACGTGCAGCTCAAGATAAAGAGCTCAATGAGACACGGGCAGCTCAAGATAAAGAGCTCAGTGAGACACGTGCAGCTCGAGATAAAGAGCTCAATGAGACACGTGCAGCTCAAGATAAAGCCATTCATTGTACAGCTTAGTTAAATCCAATTTTTTGCATGCATGAACCCGCTGTTGATCA
>NC_081227.1:6682636-6772636 GCF_902713425.1 Acipenser ruthenus | reverse complement strand
CTGCACTTTTGCACCCGTGTCTCCACAGGTAACCTCGAGATGGCTGAGCAGTTTGAGCTGGCGCTGGAAATCCGAGTGAAGGCGGTGAGAGCCGTGTTCTGGGACGAGTCGCTGGGCGCCTGGTTCGACTACAGTCTGCAAACCAACTCTTCTCACCAGGCCTTCTACCCCTCCAACCTGACTCCGCTGTGGGCTCAGTGCTTCTCAGAGCCCAGCGCGGGGGAGAGAGCGCTCCGGTACCTGCAGGTCAGTGTATCAGCGTGGGCTCGGTGCTTCTCAGAGCCCAGTGCGGGGGAGAGAGCGCTCCGGTACCTGCAGGTCAGTGTATCAGCGTGGGCTCGGTGCTTCTCAGAGCCCAGCGCGGGGGAGAGAGCGCTCCGGTACCTGCAGGTCAGTGTATCAGCGTGGGCTCGGTGCTTCTCAGAGCCCAGCGCGGGGGAGAGAGCGCTCCGGTACCTGCAGGTCAGTGTATCAGCGTGGGCTCGGTGCTTCTCAGAGCCCAGCGTGGGGGAGAGAGCGCTCCGGTACCTGCAGGTCAGTGTATCAGCGTGGGCTCGGTGCTTCTCAGAGCCCAGCGCGGGTGAGAGTGCGCTCCGGTACCTGCAGGTCAGTGTATCAGCGTGGGCTCGGTGCTTCTCAGAGCCCAGCGCGGGGGAGAGAGCGCTCCGGTACCTGCAGGTCAGTGTATCAGCGTGGGCTCGGTGCTTCTCAGAGCCCAGCGCGGGGGAGAGAGCGCTCCGGTACCTGCAGGTCAGTGTATCAGCGTGGGCTCGGTGCTTCTCAGAGCCCAGGGCGGGGGAGAGAGCGCTCCGGTACCTGCAGGTCAGTGTATCAGCGTGGGCTCGGTGCTTCTCAGAGCCCAGCGCGGGGGAGAGAGCGCTCCGGTACCTGCAGGTCAGTGTATCAGCGTGGGCTCGGTGCTTCTCAGAGCCCAGCGCGGGGGAGAGAGCGCTCCGGTACCTGCAGGTCAGTGTATCAGCGTGGGCTCGGTGCTTCTCAGAGCCCAGCGCGGGGAGAGAGCGCTCCGGAACCTGCAGGTCAGTGTATCAGCGTGGGCTCGGTGCTTCTCAGAGCCCAGCTCGGGGGAGAGAGCGCTCCGGTACCTGCAGGTCAGTGTATCAGCGTGGGCTCGGTGCTTCTCAGAGCCCAGCGCGGGGGAGAGAGCGCTCCGGTACCTGCAGGTCAGTGTATCAGCGTGGGCTCGGTGCTTCTCAGAGTCCAGCGCGGGGGAGAGAGCGCTCTGGTACCTGCAGGTCAGTGTATCGGCGTGGGCTCGGTGCTTCTCAGAGCCCAGCGTGTGGAGAAAGTGCTCCGGTACCTGCAGGTCAGTGTATCAGCGTGGGCTCGGTGCTTCTCAGAGCCCAGCGCGGGGGAGAGAGCGCTCCGGTACCTGCAGGTCAGTGTATCAGCGTGGGCTCGGTGCTTCTCAGAGCCCAGCGTGTGGAGAAAGTGCTCCGGTACCTGCAGGTCAGTGTATCAGTGACGCAGGGTTAGAAAATAGTCTTCCTGTCTGTCCTCTACTGAAACAATGTCCCCGCACCCCTGTCTGACTGTCCTCTTGTCCCTCTCTGTCTGTCCCAGGACAGTGGGATGCTGGGGTACCGCAATGGCGTCCCCACGTCCCAGATGGAGAGCGGAGAGCAGTGGGACTACCCCAACGCCTGGCCCCCCCTGCAGCTCATGATCATCGAAGGTAAGACCGGGGATCTGTGCTGGAGTTGTTTTACTCCAGTACACCGCGGTGTTGTATCGGAAAATACCAGCTTCTGAACAGCATGTACCCACATGGACCCTTTAATGAAAGCTATTATGATTAGTGGTAGTGGTTGTATTGAATATTGATTAGTACACACTGAGACATGTGTTATCCAGTTGTAACTACAGTGTGGTGATTTGAACCCCTGCCTGCCTGCCTGACTGACAGGGCTGATGAAGCTGAGCTCGGAGAAAGCAGAGCAGGTGACCTTTGACCTCGCGCAGAAATGGATCCGAACCAACTGGGCGGCTTACCAGCGAGACAAAGCCATGTTTGAAAAGGTAAGCGGGTTGGGACAGCGTTGGAGGTTCATCAGCAGCTCAGCGGCAGATCTTTGCTTTATTTGAGATGAAAGGCGCACAGCAGGCTGCTTCTGTCTCCTATTCACAGAGCGAAAGCTGCTGGTGCTTGAGATAGGAGCCCCTCTGCACTGCACAGTGTATTGAACAGAAAACACACATGCTTGATTCTTCAAAAAGCATTATATAAATCTGTCAGCCTTTCTCTCCCATGTTAGACACTGCTCTGGCCTTGTAGTTTCAGTAAAGAAGGGGACTGCAGAAGAGGCAGTGCTGTGTGCAGTAAACCCGTCCTGCCTGCTCTCAGCAGTGCTGTAACCTCAGCTCCGTCTCTAAGTGTGAGCAGGATAAACGCCAGGAAAGCCGCAGGCTGTGAGTCGGCTGCTTCTCCTCGTCGGCTCTCTTGTGTGTGTTCTTTGAGGAGGCGGTGTGTGTGCTGTTTCTCCTCAAGTCTGCGCAGGTCCTGGTGACTCAGCCTCAAGTCACTGCTACTCAACACTTAATACAAGGACTGACACCCACCTATTAGCATACACAGGAATGTGCAGCTCCAACCCCAGACTCATACTGTGGCTGACGTCGTCCCAGCTCGAGGCTGGTGTGGGCGGTGCTAAATGGATTATGTAACGTCACATGTATGTTTTTTCTACTGGGTGATTCAGAAAGAAGAAACTATGAGAAAAAAAAGCACATTGTTACAGAACAATTGATCTCCACTATGTGTTTCAGGAAAAGTAAAATGTGCTGGAGTTGAATCATGAATGTGACTCTCCTCTTCTCTCCCCTGCCCTCCTCCCTGTTCTCCCCTCTGTTCTCTCCCCTCCTCCCTGTTCTCTCCCCTCCTCCTCCCTGTTCTCTCTCCTCCCCTCTCTTCTCCTCCTCTTCTCTCTTCCTTCTCCCTGTTCTCTCCTCCTCCCTGTTCTCTCCTCGTCTCTCTCCCCTCCTCCTCCCTGTTCTCCCCTCTGTTCTCTCCCCTCCTCCTCTTCTCCTCCTCTCTCTTCTCTCTCTTCCCCTCCTCCTCCCTGTTCTCCCCTCTGTTCTCTCCCCTCCTCCCTGTTTTCTCCCCTCCTCCTCCTCTCCTCTCTCTTCTCTCTCTTCTCCTCCTCCTCCCTGTTCTCTCCTCCTCCTCCTACTCTCCTCTTCTCTCTCCTCCTTCTCCCTGTTCTCCCCTCCTCCTCCTCCCTGTTCTCCCCTCTGTTCTCTCCCCTCCTCCCTGTTTTCTCCCCTCCTCCTCCTCTCCTCTCTCTTCTCTCTCTTCTCCTCCTCCTCCCTGTTCTCTCCTCCTCCTCCTACTCTCCTCTTCTCTCTCCTCCTTCTCCCTGTTCTCCCCTCCTCCTCCTCCCTGTTCTCTCCCCTTCTCTTCCCTCCTCCTCCTCCTCCCTGTTCTCTCCTCTTCTCTCTCTCTCCCCTCCTCTTCCTCCTCCTCCTCCTCCTCCTCCCTGTTCTCTCCTCTTCTCTCTCTCTCCCCTCCTCTTCCTCCTCCTCCTCCTCCTCCTCCCTGTTCTCTCCTCTTCTCTCTCCCCTCCTCCTCCTCCTCCCTGTTCTCTCCCCTTCTCTTCCCTCCTCCTCCTCCTCCCTGTTCTCTCCTCTTCTCTCTCTCTCCCCTCCTCTTCCTCCTCCTCCTCCTCCTCCCTGTTCTCTCCTCTTCTCTCTCCCCTCCTCCTCCTCCTCCCTGTTCTCTCCTCTTCTCTCTCTCTCCCCTCCTCTTCCTCCTCCTCCTCCCCCTCCCTGTTCTCTCCTCTTCTCTCTCTCTCCCCTCCTCTTCCTCCTCCTCCTCCTCCTCCTCCCTGTTCTCCCCTCTGTTCTCTCCCCTTCTCCTCCTCCTCCTCCTCCCTGTTCTCCCCTCTGTTCTCTCTCCCCTCCTCCTCCTCCCTGTTCTCTCCTCTTCTCTCTCCCCTCCTCCTCCTCCTCCTCCTCCTCCTCCCTGTTCTCCCCTCTGTTCTCTCTCCCCTCCTCCTCCTCCCTGTTCTCCCCTCTGTTCTCTCCCCTCCTCCTCCTCCCTGTTCTCTCCTCTTCTCTCCCCTCCTCCTCCTCCTCCTCCCTGTTCTCTCCTCTTCTCTCCCCTCCTCCTCCTCCTCCTCCTCCCTGTTCTCTCCTCTTCTCTCCCCTCCTCCTCCTCCTCCTCCCTGTTCTCCCCTCTTCTCTCTCCCCTCCTCCTCCTCCTCCTCCCTTTTCTCTCCCCTTCTCTCCCCTCCTCCTCCTCCTCCCTGTTCTCTCCTCTTCTCTCTCCCCTCCTCCTCCTCCTCCCTGTTCTCCCCTCTGTTCTCTCCCCTCCTCCTCCTCCTCCCTGTTCTCCCCTCTGTTCTCTCCCCTCCTCCTCCTCCCTGTTCTCTCCTCTTCTCTCTCCCCTCCTCCTCCTCCCTGTTCTCCCCTCCGTTCTCTCCCCAGTACGATGTGAATGGAGACGGGAAGCCAGGAGGAGGTGGAGAGTATGATGTTCAGGTGAGAGGCTGTGTTACTCCTGCAGTGTGGAAGTGCTGCTGTCTCATGAGTTGCAGTGAAGTTCAGTTGACAGGTCACAGTGATCAAAGCAAGTCATGTTAGTGTGTGTGTGTGTTTTAATTCAGCTTGTCAGTGTGAAGTGCTATTAAACTCTGTGGACATTAATCTCTTGACTGATAAAGAGACGAGAATGAACCCAACATGAAACCAGGCCGTGTAACCCTGTACCTGCCGTCCCTTCTCATTGGTGGATTGTGTTCCTGTCTCTGATTGGCTGTCCTGTTTGGGTTCCTGTCTCTGACTGGCTCTCTGTTCTCTAGCTGGGGTTCGGCTGGACGAATGGGGTGGCCCTGCAGCTCCTGAATCAGTTTGGGGGGCAGCTGACATCAGGATGCCCTCCACTGCACACCTGCCTCTTGGTGTGGCTCGTTAGCGCCGCCCTGGTGTTCTTCATGTGAACTGCAGCCGCTCCAAGGACCACACTGCACCTTTCCGCTGATAGAAAATAGCCGGTGCTGAAGACTGCGTTTGCTGTCACCTCAGTGGGAATATCCAGGCGAAACATTTGAGTTTTGAGCTGTACAGATTTTTACTATGATCAGATAAGCCATCAATGAATCACAAACCCGAGGGTCTTGAATTGCAGTTTTACTGCACTGTAAGAAGAGCCTGATTTTAACTGAACTATCTCGATAATTGAAATATAGTATTACTTTTTCTGATTAAGCCAATAGTTAGCCACTAAGTGAAAACTCTGTGTTGAATAAAATGAAAGAAAATGTGAATCACAAATAAAAAGTTACGCAATGGCTCCCTCTAGCGGTTGGTGATTGTAATGGCCGGTGAAATAACTCGTCCCATCTCGAGTGCAAGGAGCTGGGGGAAGGCTCCACTCAAAGCTGGTCATACGAAAGTACATTCTGCAGTCGCTCTCAATTTTTTTTTTTTGGGGGGGGGGGGGGCATTTTTAACCTATTACCAACAAGAAAACAACCGTCTGTTTATTTAAATTCACACACACAACAAAAACGATTCCTTGAACAGAAAGGAAAAGACAAAGCAATGGTTAAGCAGCGTGTCGGTTTGGGTTTCCCTGTATCACAAGAAGAAACGTACGTCGCCTGCGTTCCGCTTTGAACGTGTCTGGAGTCTCTGCAGCGCGGAACATGTTGTTACTCAACCTGGCCACAAGGTGGCAGCAATGTTCTTATTAACAGGCTTCGCAAGATTAAAAACGGCTGGATACCAAAACTCTGCAGTGTCCCTCTGCCGTTTAGTCATGTTTAGATTTACGATCAAATAGGTTTCATACATTATTCAATAGTACAGCGTCCTGTGCACTGAGCTGTGTGTTTGCAAGTGTGCATACGAGTGTATCTCTGGCTGCTGTCATGCAAATACATTTTCTGCTAGATAGATGCAGCCATCGAACACATATG
Source organism: Acipenser ruthenus (assembly GCF_902713425.1). Classification (NCBI taxonomy): domain Eukaryota; kingdom Metazoa; phylum Chordata; class Actinopteri; order Acipenseriformes; family Acipenseridae; genus Acipenser; species Acipenser ruthenus. The sequence continues at coordinate 6,766,700 of NC_081227.1, read as the reverse complement.
AAGTCTTTCAATCGAAATAAAATCGAGCTGTAAAGCTGATGTAGTCTGTTTATAGGGAGCATGCCGTGGTTTAGACGCCAGTGCTTTGTCAATGACATTGTGAGGACTGATCTACACTCAGCGACGTTATCAGTGTAGTCGCTGCGAACAGGTTCCAATGGGGATGCGATTAATCAGTACTATGATAATGCTGACAGACCGGTTTACATTCTGAAGATTATATATCCGGATATATAAATAACTGATACAGGAAAACCGTCTGTGTACCAAAAGGAGGAAAATCAAAAAGAGGTCATGACGGTACATTGACGTGAATAATTGATAAGAAATCTATTATAATCAGGACGTTTCAGACTACAAGTCCTTCTTCATCTGGATGGAAAAAGCAGCGCCTTCATCCGTATACATCAATTATATATATATATATATATATATATATATATATATATATATATATATATATATATATATATATGTGTGATTAATAACAGGGCTTGTGACGCGGTAGCCTCCCAGCCCAGATGGTGATGTCAGGGCCAGAGACTCGCACACAGAAAGCTGCGAGGCTAAATGAGCAACACACAGTATCTTTCTTGAGTGAAAACAGAGTTTTCCAGATTTAACGCCCCCCCCCCCCGTCCTGTTTGTGGCCCCCACATGCCCCCCCCCCCCCCCCGGCCACCGGCCCAGGCGAGGAAGCCGGCTCAGAGGGGGCAGTGCGTGCCTGCGTTGATTTAATGATGCGTGGCACCTGCCTCCGCTGGCAGTAATGGCTGTCAGGTGAGCGGGGAGGGCTGTGTGGAGGCATGCAGGACATGTGTTACTGTGCAGAGCCCTGGGGGGCTTTGCTCTGATAGAGTTACTCACGCTGACATCCAGGGGGCCCAAAGGAGAGCAGGAAAGGCATCAAAAACAGCTGTGACCCCCCCCCCCCCCTCGGAGAAATCTCCTCTATTCTTTATTCTACTGTCGCTGGGAACACTGTGGGGGGGGATTATATATATATATATAACTGAGGCACCGCAGGGAATGTAACAGTGTACATGCTGTGAAGCAGAGCTTTTACACACAGCAGTGCCCCCCTCATCTGAATGGAGTGGGGGTCCCAGCCATGCAGCTGTGTCCTCAGCCTTGTATCCAGCTAGCTAGTAGTAACGATTCAGATACCCAGACAACCGACCGCGAGGTCATTCTGGTAAATCAATCCTAACGGGAATCCATTCGGAACTCTCACTTTCCCTCCTATATGTTACCTACTAGGAAAAACATTGTTTTTCGCAGATCGTGTGTTTATCATGTTGTCTCTGGTGCAGGTGTGTGTTTATCATGCTGTCTCTGGTGCAGGTGTGTGTTTATCATGCTGTCTCTGGTGCAGGTGTGTGTTTATCATGCTGTCTCTGGTACAGGTGTGTGTTTATCATGCTGTCTGGTGCAGGTGTGTGTTTATCATGCTGTCTCTGGTGCAGGTGTGTGTTTATCATGTTGTCTCTGGTGCAGGTGTGTGTTTATCATGCTGTCTCTGGTACAGGTGTGTATTTATCATGCTGTCTCTGGTACAGGTGTGTGTTTATCATGCTGTCTCTGGTGCAGGTGTGTGTTTATCATGCTGTCTCTGGTGCAGGTGTGTGTTTATCATGCTGTCTCTGGTGCAGGTGTGTGTTTATCATGCTGTCTGGTGCAGGTGTGTGTTTATCATGCTGTCTCTGGTGCAGGTGTGTGTTTATCATGCTGTCTGGTACAGGTGTGTGTTTATCATGCTGTCTCTGGTGCAGGTGTGTGTTTATCATGCTGTCTGGTACAGATGTGTGTTTATCATGCTGTCTCTGGTGCAGGTGTGTGTTTATCATGCTGTCTCTGGTGCAGGTGTGTGTTTATCATGCTGTCTCTGGTACAGGTGTGTGTTTATCATGCTGTCTCTGGTGCAGGTGTGTGTTTATCATGCTGTCTGGTACAGGTGTGTGTTTATCATGCTGTCTCTGGTACAGGTGTGTGTTTATCATGCTGTCTCTGGTGCAGGTGTGTGTTTATCATGCTGTCTCTGGTGCAGGTGTGTGTTTATCATGCTGTCTCTGGTACAGGTGTGTGTTTATCATGCTGTCTCTGGTGCAGGTGTGTGTTTATCATGCTGTCTCTGGTACAGGTGTGTGTTTATCATGCTGTCTCTGGTACAGGTGTGTGTTTATCATGCTGTCTCTGGTACAGGTGTGTGTTTATCATGCTGTCTCTGGTGCAGGTGTGTGTTTATCATGCTGTCTCTGGTGCAGGTGTGTGTTTATCATGCTGTCTGGTACAGGTGTGTGTTTATCATGCTGTCTGGTACAGGTGTGTGTTTATCATGCTGTCTCTGGTGCAGGTGTGTGTTTATCATGCTGTCTGGTACAGGTGTGTGTTTATCATGCTGTCTGGTACAGGTGTGTGTTTATCATGCTGTCTCTGGTGCAGGTGTGTGTTTATCATGCTGTCTCTGGTACAGGTGTGTGTTTATCATGCTGTCTCTGGTACAGGTGTGTGTTTATCATGCTGTCTGGTACAGGTGTGTGTTTATCATGCTGTCTGGTACAGGTGTGTGTTTATCATGCTGTCTCTGGTGCAGGTGTGTGTTTATCATGCTGTCTCTGGTGCAGGTGTGTGTTTATCATGCTGTCTCTGGTACAGGTGTGTGTTTATCATGCTGTCTCTGGTGCAGGTGTGTGTTTATCATGCTGTCTCTGGTGCAGGTGTGTGTTTATCATGCTGTCTCTGGTACAGGTGTGTGTTTATCATGCTGTCTGGTGCAGGTGTGTGTTTATCATGCTGTCTGGTACAGGTGTGTGTTTATCATGCTGTCTCTGGTACAGGTGTGTGTTTATCATGCTGTCTCTGGTACAGGTGTGTGTTTATCATGCTGTCTCTGGTGCAGGTGTGTGTTTATCATGCTGTCTGGTGCAGGTGTGTGTTTCTCATGCTCAGGGTCTGCAGGTTGTAGAGTTGCAGGGCTGGTTACAGTCTGACGCTCTCCCTCCCCTCTGGTTGCTGTTCCATTTTGTCCCTGTGCTGCACTTCTTGCATTACTCTTGCTATCCACTTCTCCCCAAACACTGTGCCTTCCCCCCCCCCTCTCTCTCAGCCAAGCTGCTGTCCAGATGTTGGAGGGACCGACCAATCAGCATCCCAGATTACAGGATTGCTTAGTGAACGGGTTACCCAGAGTGCCGCTCAATTAATAAGCAGGCCATCCGTTTGAACCACAAAACCACAAACCCACAAACCCTGACCGCACGGGCGCACTGAGGGGGCAGCACAACCCCGCTGTCTGTCTCTTCACCAGATTTGTTTTTCGTCAAAAATAACCCGAAGTACCGGCATCCCCATCACCATTGAGCTAATTCAGTCTGTCTTGAGCGTTTTCAATGAAACAGCAGTCAGCACTCCAACCCAACACGACCAGGGAGACAGACTGGCTTAGATATTAGAGATGAGGACTGAGCTGTAATGAAGGGTTAGGAGGGAGGCAGTGTGGGCTAGTGGTAAGAGCTGAGGAACTGGGAGAGAAGGAGGGAGGCAGTGTGGGCCAGTGGTGAGTGCTGAGGGACTGGGAGAGAAGGAGGGAGGCAGTGTGGGCCAGTGGTGAGAGATGAGGGACTGGGAGAGAAGGAGGGAGGCAGTGTCTGTCTCATTGTTAGAATTTAAAAACACAGAAAGCCCAATGCAGATGCACAAGATGGAGAATAATTTACAAACAACTCTGCTTGTTTTGTTTGTTATAATGTTCAGATTGCACATGTGTGTGGCGTTTGATAATGTGTGTGTGTCAGTGTGTGTGCATGTGTGTGTGTGTGTGTGTGTGTGTGTGTGTGTGTGTGTGTGTTTGTGTTAGGCTTGGTGTCCATGTACTCAGTACAGTCTGTTTGTGTGTGTATGTGTGTGTGTGTGTGTGTGTGTGTGTGTGTGTGTGTGTGTGTGTGTGTGTCTCAGGGTGTGTGTGTGTTTGTGTTAGGCTTGGTGTCCATGTACTCAGTACAGTCTGTTTTTTTCACTGAACACAGCCTCATTATTATAATTGACCCCACATTGCATATCCAAGTTGCCAGGAGCAATTCATATTGTGCTTTTTTTTTCTTTTTCAGACAAGCTATTTACCCGTTCCAGATGGAGACAGTTCAAGTTTACTTTTCAAAACCTTAATCCCTCAAGGGCCTCTCTCAACCCCCAGCTGGATTCAAACTGACGTCCCAAACCATGCCATCCCGGCTGGGGGAGGGGGGAGGCAGTGTGGGCTAGTGGTTAGAGCTGAGGGACTGGGATGCAGTGTGGTCTAGTGGTTAGTGCTGAGGGACTGGGAGGGAGGCAGTGTTGTCTAGTGGTTAGAGCAGAGGGACTGGGAGGCAGTGTGGTCTAGTGGTTAGTGCTGAGGGACTGGGAGGGAGGCAGTGTTGTCTAGTGGTTAGAGCTGAGGGACTGGGAGGCAGTGTGGTCTAGTGGTTAGAGCTGAGGGACTGGGAGGGAGGCAGTGTTGTCTAGTGGTTAGAGCAGAGAGACTGGGAGGCAGTGTGGTCTAGTGGTTAGAGCTGAGGGACTGGGAGGGAGGCAGTGTTGTCTAGTGGTTAGAGCAGAGGGACTGGGAGGCAGTGTGGTCTAGTGGTTAGAGCTGAGGGACTGGGAGGCAGTGTGGTCTAGTGGTTAGTGCTGAGGGACTGGGAGGCAGTGTGGTCTAGTGGTTAGAGCTGAGGGACTGGGAGGGAGGGAGGCAGTGTGGTCTAGTGGTTAGAGCTGAGGGACTGGGAGAGAGGGAGGCAGTGTGGTCTAGTGGTGAGAGCTGAGGGACTGGGAGAGAGGGAGGCAGTGTGGTCTAGTGGTTAGAGCTGAGGGACTGGGAGAGAGGGAGGCAGTGTGGTCTAGTGGTTAGAGCTGAGGGACTGGGAGAGAGGGAGGCAGTGTGGTCTAGTGGTTAGAGCAGAGGAACTGGGAGGCAGTGTGGTCTAGTGGTTGGAGCTGATGTTCATGATGTCATGGTTACGCACTCTGGTCCCATTCCAGTTGGGGAATGACGAGTAGTTTGGACCAGCCTTCCAGCCCGTCTCGCTGTCTCGTCGTAACCGCGGAGATGCATATTTAATGATGTGATGATGATGAGATGGTGATCTGGAAAACCACACCGCTGTCCTTTCACAGGGAACGGGAAGCAGGGCTGTTAAGGTAACGAGCTGCTGCACTCCGACCAGTTTAAACAGGCCATCAGATTACTGTTCTGGCGTCACGCTGCACAATTCAATCATTGTGTGTTTTGTATGCGTGTGCCAGCGTGTTTCCTGCTTCCTCATATTGGTGCTTACCCATAAGTCATCATAATAATGAGACTTCTTATTACAGAATCTTGTACTGTACTATTAAACACAGCATCCTGACTTTGCAACGTCGATGATATCTATCAAAGAACTGCCAGGCTGCATTCAGTGAACCAGCTGTCTGCTCTGAAGCCTCTGAGATAGAATAGAAGGCTGCTACCTAAAGAGGTAAAAAAGGCATTTGTGTGTCTCATTGTGTGTGTGTGTCTCTGTCAGTGTGTGTGCAGACAGTGTGTGTATCTGTCAGTGTGGACAGTGTGTGTGTGTGATTCAGAGAGCAAGGACAGGACCAGGGCAGACAAACTGCAACCAGCAGAGAGCAAGGACAGGACCAGAGCAGACAAACTGCAACCAGCAGAGAGCAAGGACAGGACCAGAGCAGACAAACTGCAACCAGCAGAGAGCAAGGACAGGACCAGAGCAGACAAACTGCAACCAGCAGAGAGCAAGGACAGGACCAGAGCAGACAAACTGCAACCAGCAGAGAGCAAGGACAGGACCAGAGCAGACAAACTGCAACCAGCAGAGAGCAAGGACAGGACCAGAGCAGACAAACTGCAACCAGCAGAGAGCAAGGACAGGACCAGAGCAGACAAACTGCAACCAGCAGAGAGCAAGGACAGGACCAGAGCAGACAAACTGCATTACCAACCAGCAGAGAGCAAGGACAGGACCAGAGCAGACAAACTGCAACCAGCAGAGAGCAAGGACAGGACCAGAGCAGACAAACTGCAACCAGCAGAGAGCAAGGACAGGACCAGAGCAGACAAACTGCAACCAGCAGAGAGCAAGGACAGGACCAGAGCAGACAAACTGCAACCAGCAGAGAGCAAGGACAGGACCAGAGCAGACAAACTGCAACCAGCAGAGAGCAAGGACAGGACCAGAGCAGACAAACTGCATTACCAACCAGCAGAGAGCAAGGACAGGACCAGAGCAGACAAACTGCAACCAGCAGAGAGCAAGGACAGGACCAGAGCAGACAAACTGCAACCAGCAGAGAGCAAGGACAGGACCAGAGCAGACAAACTGCATTACCAACCAGCAGAGAGCAAGGACAGGAGCAGAACCAGGAGGTGGGAGAGAGAGAGGGTAGAAGAGGGAGCGAGTAGAGAGTAGTACAGGAGAGAGAAGGTAGAAGAGGGAGCGAGTAGAGAGTAGTACAGGAGAGAGAGGGTAGGAGGGGTAGGACAGGGGAGAGGAGAGGAGAGGGGGAGTGAGAGAGTGTATGCACTGAAATGGGGGACCAAAATGTGTTAATTTGATCAATTTTAGTGGGTTAACGACAGACAGATTTATATGCTGTGTTAGGATGCCTGCAGCTGAAGCTAACTTTCTGGGGAAGGTACACAAACAAGACAGTATAATTAATTTATTTATTTTTTCTATAATTTGTTCTCATTTTTGAAAATCCTTACTCCTAAAGATTCTTGTCCCTGGTGCCCTGCTCAGTAAGTGCCCAGTATATAAACGCTGCACGCTAGATTAAAAGCACAAACTGTTCCACATGCTTGTTCAAGGCCTCCCTGCTCTTAATCTCTCAGCTGTGTGAAGCCAGCACATGAAAGACTGAGATCCAGACTGACGATCTCAGTCTCCCTGTCCTACTGGCACCAGCACCCAGACAAACAGCCGACCTGAGATCAGAGACACGCCAGCGTTTAACACCGAGGCCAGAGACACACCAGCCTTTAATACAGAGGCACTGAGATCAGAGACACACCAGCCTTTAACACAGAGGCACTGAGATCAGAGACACGCCAGTCTTTAACACAGTGCCCCTGTCTGTCTGCATTGCTATCGTAGTGCCCCTGTCTGTCTGCATTGCTATCGCAGTGCCCCTGTGTGTCTGCATTGCTATCGCAGTGCCCCTGTCTGTCTGCATTGCTATCGCAGTGCCCCTGTCTGTCTGCATTGCTATCGCAGTGCCCCTGTCTGTCTGCATTGCTATCGCAGTGCCCCTGTCTGTCTGCATTGCTATCGCAGTGCCCCTGTCTGCCTGCATTGCTATCGCAGTGCCCCTGTCTGTCTGCATTGCTATCGCAGTGCCCCTGTCTGTCTGCATTGCTATCGCAGTGCCCCTGTCTGTCTGCATTGCTATTGCAGTGCCCCTGTCTGTCTGCATTGCTATCGCAGTGCCCCTGTGTGTCTGCATTGCTATCGCAGTGCCCCTGTCTGTCTGCATTGCTATCGCAGTGCCCCTGTTTGTCTGCATTGCTATCGCAGTGCCCCTGTCTGTCTGCATTGCTATCGCAGTGCCCCTGTCTGTCTGCATTGCTATCGCAGTGCCCCTGTGTGTCTGCATTGCAATTGCAGTGCCCCTGTCTGTCTGCATTGCTATCGCAGTGCCCCTGTCTGTCTGCATTGCTATCGCAGTGCCCCTGTCTGTCTGCATTGCTATCGCAGTGCCCCTGTCTGTCTGCATTGCTATCGCAGTGCCCCTGTCTGTCTGCATTGCTATCGCAGTGCCCCTGTCTGCCTGCATTGCTATCGCAGTGCCCCTGTCTGTCTGCATTGCTATCGCAGTGCCCCTGTCTGTCTGCATTGCTATCGCAGTGCCCCTGTCTGTCTGCATTGCTATTGCAGTGCCCCTGTCTGTCTGCATTGCTATCGCAGTGCCTGCACTGCTGGTGTTGCACAGCGTGATCCAGTACACACTGCTGGTGTTGCACAGCGTGATCCAGTGCACACTGCTGGTGTTGCACAGCGTGATCCAGTACACACTGCTGGTGTTGCACAGCGTGATCCAGTACACACTGCTGGTGTTGCACAGTGGACTGATCCAGTAGAGTTTGCAGAGTGAATCTATGCACAGTGCCGCTGCTGTTGAGCGCTCAGTGTGAGTGTTTGCTTTGGCAGTGGAGCGCTCCCTGCCTGTCTCTTTCCTGCTATTTAAACTGTAATGTGAGAATCTCATTTATTATAGAGCCGTGCGATTTCCTTTCAAACAGCATCTCTCTGTATGTACCGCGCATCTCCAGGGTGAGAAACACGATCGCCCACAATTATTCAGCCTGTGAATTATTTAGGGAGATGCATTGGACGATTCAGGACAATTTACTCTCCCATTAATAAATGTCTGAGATTTCATTCGGTGTTGACAGCTATGACTCATTCAGCGTTGCTAACAACTCACTCAGCCTCCCTCCCTCCCTCCCAGTCCCTCAGCTCTAATCACTAGACCACACTGCCTCCTTCCATCCCAGTCCCTCAGCTCTAACCACTAGACCGCACTGCCTCCCTCCCAGTCCCTCAGCTCTAACCACTAGACCGCACTGCCTCCCTCCCTCCCTCCCAGTCCCTCAGCTCTAACCACTAGACCACACTGCCTCCCTCCATCCCAGTCCCTCAGCTCTAACCACTAGACCACACTGCCTCCCTCCATCCCAGTCCCTCAGCTCTAACCACTAGACCACACTGCCTCCCTCCCTCCCAGTCCCTCAGCTCTAACCACTAGACCACACTGCCTCCCTCCATCCAAGTCCCTCAGCTCTAACCACTAGACCACACTGCCTCTCTCCATCCCAGTCCCTCAGCTCTAATCACTAGACCACACTGCCTCCCTCCCAGTCTCTCAGCTCTAACTACTAGCGCACAGTGCCTCCCTCACTCCCTTTGGTTCAAAAGCCAGTAGTGTATATCCTGGGTTGAGCTGGGGAGAGTCACCTGCCAGGCTAGAAGCAGCAGGACCTCGCTGCAGCAGAGTAGACAGGAGGGCTTGGGGAGCTTGGCTGTGAGGGTCCTGCTATAAAGTGGATTCCCTGGCCAGGGGAAGAGGAGGTGTGCTGATGGGAAGGAAGCCTCTGGAGCTCGCTAAGTGTTTTTCCTCTCTCCCCGCTGTGTGTGGTCCCCTTGGCAGCGTGCTGACTAAGAGGTCATCTCTGGGTAGATTTGGGCTGAGTGCTCACAGCTGCATGAGACCGTGACACCTCCAGTACTGCAGCGAGCATCGCAGTGCAAAGAGACAGGTGATTATTTTTGTTCTGTTTTTTTGTACAGAGGATAATTTTAGCAAGCTGCATCCTGCAGGAAATTACTCATTTTTTAATGGCTTCTTCCAGTTCTTACTTTCTCTGTCCAATGAGCTACTCAAACCCACTGCCTTCCACACTGCAGCCCAGCGCTTTCTTTATCTAACCACTGAGCTCCTCAAACCCCCTGCCTTCCACACTGCAGCCCAGCGCTTTCTTTATCAAACCACTGAGCTCCTCAAACCCCCTGCCTTCCACACTGCAGCCCAGCGCTTTCTTGATCAAACCACTGAGCTCCTCAATCCCCCAGCCTTCCACACTGCAGCCCAGCTCTTTCTTTATCTAACCACTGAGCTCCTCAAACCCCCTGCCTTCCACGCTGCAGCCCAGCGCTTTCTTTATCTAACCACTGAGCTCCTCAAACCCCCTGCCTTCCACACTGCAGCCCAGCGCTTTCTTTATCTAACCACTGAGCTCCTCAAACCCACTGCCTTCCACACTGCAGCCCAGCACTTTCTTTATCTAACCACTGAGCTCCTCAAACCCACTGCCTTCCACACTGCAGCCCAGCACTTTCTTTATCTAACCACTGAGCTCCTCAAACCCCCTGCCTTCCACACTGCAGCCCAGCGCTTTCTTTATCTAACCACTGAGCTCCTCAAACCCCCTGCCTTCCACACTGCAGCCCAGCACTTTCTTTATATAACCACTGAGCTCCTCAAACCCCACTGCCTTCCACACTGCAGCCCAGCGCTTTCTTTATCTAACCACTGAGCTCCTCAAACCCCACTGCCTTCCACACTGCAGCCCAGCGCTTTCTTTATCTAACCACTGAGCTCCTCAAACCCCCTGCCTTCCACACTGCAGCCCAGCGCTTTCTTTATCTAACCACTGAGCTCCTCAAACCCCCTGCCTTCCACACTGCAGCCCAGCACTTTCTTTATATAACCACTGAGCTCCTCAAACCCCCTGCCTTCCACACTGCAGCCCAGCACTTTCTATCTTTCTTTGTCTAACCGCTGAGCTGTTCCTGTTGATTCTCTTTGTAGATGTTGAAGGTCATAGTCCAGATGGGTGGGAGGTCTCTGCACTTCAACCTGATAAGCAGAGATCCCCCCCCCCCCCCAATCTCGTTCTATTTCATTTATCGTGCTTCGTTTTTTCCACGTCTGCTTTCCTCTCCTGCACAGCAGATGCAATCTGTCCCTTTAAAGTTCCCTCACATGTGGAACTGGAGTAGAAATAAGTGCTATGTTTCACTGCGAAAGAATTCAGAGATGACTGCAACTTCAGGGCCTTTTATTCCTTCTAATTACAAGCCAGTGTGGTTTGACATTTGAAGACTTAATATATTTGTCTTCATTTATTTTAGAGTTTAAGACTCCTTAACCATTTGCACCACTTTATGACTGCCAACTCTCTATACTGTAACAGTGTAAGAGTCCCCAACTCTCCCTCAATCTGTACCCCTCTATACTGTAACAGAGCCCCCGACTCTCCCTCAATCTGTACCCCTCTATACTGTAACAGAGCCCCCCGACTCTCCCTCAATCTGTACCCCTCTATACTGTAACAGAGCCCCCGACTCTCCCTCAATCTGTACCCCTCTATACTGTAACAGAGCCCCTGACTCTCCCTCAATCTGTACCCCTCTGTACTGTAACAGAGCCCCCGACTCTCCCTCAATCTGTACCCCTCTATACTGTAACAGAGCCCCCCGACTCTCCCTCAATCTGTACCCTTCTATACCTCACTGTATCTACTGTTTTGCATTAGATGTATTGCTTGGTTCTATAAGATCCTTTTTGGGGACACACAGAAAAGCCAACACTTGCCAGGCAGCTTTCTTCCACATTTCTTGGGACTCCATTCCAGAGGGATCACGTTTTCATCCTTTCATGTCTCTGACAAGCTTCCAGCCTCTCCACTGGAAACCCTCACAAAATGCAAGCGAGGTCAAAGCTAATTGGAATTGTTTTTTTTGTTAGGCAATGCAAACAGAGTGCACACGTGGGAGGCTTGCACAGATGTTTATTCTGTGGGTAAATACACAGACACCCAGATAAACGGAACACTTGTTAATCCTGGGGTTCAAGGTGTACCCTTCAACTGAGCACAGCAGTACAAAGCAGACCTCCGTGCTGTGTTATGCATATAGATATATATATATATATATATATATGAAATGGTTAGGTTAACCATAGGATTTGTGACTGCATTATAAAATACTAAACGTAGCGTCAAACACTCACAGTCATAAACATTTCAGTGTCTCAGCTTCTCAAGCGATTGCAATGGAATTCAGCTTATACACATGAAACAACTAGAATAGATACACACAGTGCAAGCGTGCATGTGCAGTTCAGGCTATAGACATGCTGGACTTCCATTACACTTGCAGATTGTTTTACAGCAGTATATGAGACCTGCGTGCCTTCCACCCTTTCTCCACTCAGTGTTTGTGTTTCATGTGGTTTCTGGAAGCTCTGACGGGTCAGTTTTGGACAGACTTGAGGTTCAGTCTCTGTGTGGGTGAAATGGAGACGGGGTTTATCATCAGCTCCTCAATAATAGATGAGAGCGATCGTCCTGAAACCCAAGCACATACCAGCACCCATCTCAGAGGAGGAGGAGGGGGATGAATAATGAATCCCGAGTCGGGTGAAGCTCTGAAAGCAGGTCTTCACTCGCTCCCTCCCTCCCTCCCGCTGTCATTATCTGGGAGAGCCGACAGAGACAGACGGACAGGCAGATATCAAGGATTGGGACTGGAATTCAGGAGGGATTTTATTTCTCTTAGTAGAAAGTTGTTTTCGTTTGTTTCTCCTGGGATCTTCAGCGTGTCATGGTGCAATGGGGGATGGATCAGCGGGGGTCCGGGCTCTCTGGTTGACAATCTTCTGCTGTCTCCTGCCCAGCCTCGCTCAGGGTGAGTCATTCACACCCTCTAAGCAGTTTTGAAAGACTACACTTTGCTTTGGTAGCCTTACAAACGCTGACCATATTAAAAGCAGAGCACAGTGAAAGCACGGTAAAGCGCAGGTAGGCACTGCACAAGCTGGGAGAGGTAAGGTCAAGCATAGTCAAATAAAACCATATTAAATACAAAGAATAACTAAAAAAAAAACATGGGTAGAAAACTGCAAAATGACAAATCTGCAACTCTGCAGGGGTAAACCAGCGAGGGCTTTGCATGGTCTAGTGCAGGTAGTTCTCTGCTGTTTCTTCTAACTTTTACCTTGTACGTATATGTTAATGTGTGTTGAAGTTCTGGAGGCTTTAATGTATGTTTCTAAGTGTTCAGTGGCTGCCTCGAATCAAGCTGAGAGTGTATTTCTCGCCCACTCTTTGTCCGCGAGTGAAGAGTGTAAGGCAGGTGTTTTCGTTGTGTGCGTTTCAGGAATAACACCAGCAGGGTTACTGTGGAGTTAATTGCCGTCGGCATTCAGATCAGCTGCTGGTTAGGTCTCTTCAACAGACCCCATATCTTAATACATTATGATGCGAGCCTGACCCTGCTGCTTGGTCTATCTTTCTGAGATCTGACCTCATAACAGAAGTATCACACAATGCCAGCGCTCTACCGAGATGAAACATGACCCGGCCGCAGCTTTACCAGCAATGCCAACACAAGCAGGACCAGGAGCTTGAGCAGCAGATATTGAGCAACCCAGGCAGTGCCCAGGTACTGTATAGGGCAGCAGTGGAGTAGTGGTTAGAGCTCTGGACTCTTGACCGGAGGGTCGTGGGTTCAATCCCAGGTGGGGGTACTTTACCTAGGTTGCTCCAGTAAAAACCCAACTGTATAAATGGGTAATTGTATGAAAAAAATAATGTGTTAAAAATAATGTTATATCTTGTAACAATTGTAAGTCGCCTGGATAAGGGTGACTTACAATTTTTACAAGATAATAATAATACTGTAGCAGCACTGCAACAGAGTGCATGGGTTTATATATATATACTGTATAGTCATCATGTATCCTCTCTAGATTTAAAGACATTACCACTGTGGTATCATGTAGGGATGCTGCATTGTCACTGGAAGGATTGAGGCTAGCGGTTCACTCTCCATTCGGTTCAACGGGCCATAAGAGTGGCATTTTAACAGAGACAGAATCCTGCCCCCTGTGGTTGAAAGGGGTAATTGAAAGCCTGCATTCTTTATAAGCTGTAACATGTATGCTGACTGGAGAGGCACGTGGATCCGGGTTGTGGGGCTCTGCAGTGAAACGCCCTCCTGAACCCAGGTGGATGTGCACTTGGGTTTCTGCTCAAGGACACGCTGTGATGAAGCAGGAGGAGAATGCAATGAATCTCCTCCTAGCGGCTGCTGAGTTAATAATACTGACATCAGCATGAGACCCGGTCTGGCCTCTGGACTACAGAGATGGGTAATGGTTTGTGTCTAGCCTCTCCATTCTGCACTACATTGTATCTGCACTGCACAGTATCTGCACTGCACAGTATCTGCACTGCATTGCCATTGTCGGTATTTTCAAAGGTAGCTTGGTCTTCGTGTTCCCTGCAGGTCTTATGATCCTGGACCCAGGGGAGGTTCAGTACAGGCACATCCAAACCAAGGGCATCGTGGGCCGGTCGGTGATGCTGGAGTGTGGGCAGACGCTGCCCAACATCTTCATCTGGGGGTTCACCAAGCCGGGCACGGAGAGCATCAAGGCGGTGGTCTATAACTACGGGCAGGGCCCCAAGCTGCAGAAGCTGGCCAGCAGCCTGGGAGACCTGAGCGTGATCAGCGACAGCGCCTCTCTGGTCTTCGACAACCTGAAGCAGTCTGCGGAGGGACTGTACACCTGCCAGGCACTGCACGAGACCAGCACAGAAACCAAGCTCACCTACTTCTACATAGACCTGCTCGTGCTGGGTAAGTGAGTAAGTAGCCCTGCTCTTCTTAATTATATTTATAGAACTACTGCCCGGTGCTGACCTCGACACAGGCCACTGTGCTGTAACGACGAGCCGCTGTCCCTTAAAGCGGTCTATTTAACTTAAACGAAGGGGCTTTTCAGGCCGCTGACCTTAACCCTTTTGTGACGCTATCTTTGGCCGCTGTCCTTGACCACTGTGTGTCGTTGCCTCCCCCTCGCAGTGCCCATATCGAAGCCCTTCATCCAGCTGAGTGAGTCCTCGCCGGTGGAGAACGCCCCCTTGTGGATGGTGTGTGCGGTAGAGAACGGGACTGGGCCGATAAACTTCGTGTGGGAGCGGCAGGGCCGGGACGGGGTGTCGGTCCGGGTCAGCGAGTCCAACAGCAGCCTGATGAACCTCACCGTGGTCAATCGCAACCAGACGGGCTGGTACTCCTGCCTGGCCAGCAACGAGGTGAACCAGGAGCGCAGCGACACGGTCTGGCTGGACATCATCTGTGAGTGCATCCGAACACAGCACAGCACAGCACGAACACAGCACTGCCTGAACACAGCACTGCATGAAGACAGCACAGCACTGCATGAACACAGCACTGCATGAAGACAGCACAGCACAGCACGAACACAGCACTGCATGAAGACAGCACAGCACAGCATGAACACAGCACAGCACAGCACGAACACAGCACTGCATGAACACAGCACTGCATGAAGACAGCACAGCACTGCATGAACACAGCACAGCATGAAGACAGCACAGCACAGCATGAAGACAGCACAGCACTGCATGAACACAGCACTGCATGAACACAGCACTGCATGAAGACAGCACTGCACAGCACGAACACAGCACTGCCTGAACACAGCACTGCCTGAACACAGCACAGCACAGCATGAACACAGCACAGCATGAAGACAGCATAGCACAGCATGAACACAGCACAGCACAGCATGAACACAGCACTGCCTGAACACAGCACTGCCTGAACACAGCACAGCACAGCATGAACACAGCACAGCATGAACACAGCACAGCACAGCACGAACACAGCACTGCCTGAACACAGCACTGCCTGAACACAGCACAGCACAGCATGAACACAGCACAGCATGAAGACAGCATAGCACAGCATGAACACAGCACAGCACAGCATGAACACAGCACTGCCTGAACACAGCACTGCCTGAACACAGCACAGCACAGCATGAACACAGCACAGCACTGCATGAACACAGCACAGCATGAACACAGCACAGCATGAAGACAGCATAGCACAGCATGAACACAGCACAGCATGAACACAGCACAGCACAGCATGAACACAGCACTGCATGAAGACAGCACAGCACAGCATGAACACAGCACAGCACTGCATGAACACAGCACAGCATGAACACAGCATAGCACTGCATGAACACAGCACAGCATGAACACAGCACAGCACTGCATGAACACAGCACAGCATGAACACAGCACAGCTCAGCACGAACACAGTACTGCCTGAACACAGCACTGCATGAAGACAGCACAGCACAGCATGAACACAGCACAGCATGAACACAGCACAGCCTGCCTGAACACAGCACAGCCTGAACACAGCACAGCACTGCATGAACACAGCACAGCTCAGCATGAACACAGCAAAGCATGAACACAGCACTACCTGAACACAGCACAACATGAACAGCACAGCACAGCCTGAGCATAGCACAGCATGAAAACAGCATAGCACTGCCTGAACACAGCACAGCATGAACACAGCACAGCATGAAGACAGCACTGCATGAAGACAGCATAGCACTGCATGAACACAGCACAGCATGAAGACAGCATAGCACAGCACGAACACAGCACAGCATGAACACAGCACAGCACTGCATGAGCACAGCACTGCATGAAGACAGCACAGCATGAAGACAGCACAGCACAGCATGAAGACAGCACAGCACTGCATGAACACAGCACAGCATGAAGACAGCACAGCACAGCATGAAGACAGCACAGCATGAACACAGCACAGCCTGAAGACAGCACAGCATGAACACAGCACATCACTGCATGAAGACAGCACAGCACAGCAGGAACACAGCACAGCATGAACACAGCACAGCATGAACACAGCACAGCATGAAGACAGCACAGCACAGCATGAAGACAGCACAGCACAGCATGAAGACAGCACTGCCTGAACACTGCCTGAACACAGCACAGCCTGAACACAGCACAGCATGAAGACAGCACAGCCTGAACACTGCATGAACACAGAACTGCCTGAACACAGCACTGCATGAACACAGCCGAGCACGAACACAGCCGACCACTGCGTGAACACAGCACAGTCTGAACACTGCACAGCACATCTGGACCACAGCATGGGTTTCAATCGTGCTTAAACACTGAGCGGCATTTCTAGGTTTCATTTCTGTCTAGTTACACTTCCATACCCCCTTCAGTCACTGTGTGCACACGTATACCATGTTAAGTTTCCTATCTACCGGTATGTATCTTAAATAAAAAAAAATGTGTCGCCGACGTGATATAGTACCTTATATTAAAAATAAAATACCTTGCCACAGACAGACAGACAGACAGACAGACAGTAGCAATGGTGAAGTACTTCATTCTAATCCTGCGGCCGCCCTGCTGTAGGTCGTTCTAGTGGATCTCAGTTTACACTGTAATGGCCCCTGCGTTTGCTTCCACAGACGGCCCGGACGAGCCAGCGATTAACATCACTCCGTACGCGGTGACGGAGCAGGGCTACTCAGCCGTGGAGCGCGACACGGTCTCCCTGCTCTGCCAGGCGCCCTCCAACCCACCCAGCCAGTACATCTGGTTCTACAACAACTCCCAGGTGTTCTCCGGGCAGCAGTTCACCATCAGCAAGATCCTGCGCGGACACACGGGGTACTACACCTGCCTGGCCCAGAACTCCTTCCTCAACACGCGCACCAAGACCACCGTCACTCTCACCGTCTACTGTGAGTCCCGCCGCCCCCTCCGGTGTGGCTTTATATGCCGCGCGGGCGTACTGTCATCACGTTCGTTCTCACCTTGCTTCTTTCCCTCCCTCTCCTCTCTTTTTCCTGTACAATCTTTTCATTTTTCTCGCCCCCCCGCACACGCGTTTCATCTCTCCTGTATCGTTTATTCGGTTCACATTTCCACCCGTCTGGTTCGGTGTGCTTTTGTCGTTCTGATTTGTGTCTTTCCCGTTCTGTTTTTTTTTATGTCATTCACGTTTTCCGATCTCTTTTATTCCGTTTTCATTCTTCTTCAGCTTTTCTCTTTCCTTCATCCTAACCCTTTTGTCTTTCCTTTTCTTCCTCCCTCCCATCCCCTCCTGGGTGGGGCACTCCCCTCACACGCACGCACAGCTTGCCCCAGGCAGGCACTCCTCTATCTTTGGTGGATAAACTGATCCAGCCACAGGCATCGGAACCTGCCCCCCTCAACGCAGGTGAGAGGAAGTCCAGCACCGAGTCTCCAGCCAGCAGGTACTCTGGTTTGTCTGTCAGCTGTCGTATTGCTCAGCTTGTTTAGTTTTTGAAATGTTTGTCATGCTTGCTAGTACCCCCGGAGCAGGGATAGAACGAGCTCTGGCAATGTGTGCACACGACTCCATCCTGCCATGGACTGGAGGGAGGCACCCTTTCTCTTAGGGAGCGAGCAGTTCAGTCTCCAAGCCTATCCAATCCTGGTACCGAAAACGTGTGACGGGTCTGTGAAACAGACGACTGCTAAAGTTAAAGTGAAAGAACTTTAGGTGAGGAGCCAGCCTCTCCTGCCCAGGCTACCCACGCCCTCTTTGCACCCCCATGCATAGATCTGCCAGATGAGAAGCCAGCGTGCACGATCCTCCCCGCTGACAATTACACTCATCTCTGTCTGTGGTGCTCCTGGCTGGGGGGGTACCCTCCGGCGTCCCTGCGCTGGATCGGACCGGGGGAGAGGGATCTGGGTGCTGGCTCGTTCTCCAACCTGACCCAAACCAGGACCGGAACAGAGACCCCCAACAACACCACCTTCACCTGCCTGCCGTCCCACCCTGCGCTGAGGAGCGAGGCCAGCTGCAACACCTCAGCGTGTGAGTACCACAGAGGTGGGGGGCTCGAGAGCTTCAGGGCTTCAGTTCTCCATTAACCCTTAGAGTCTCTGTGAAAACATGGTAACGCATAGGTAAGCACTGCAAAGCATATTAATAAGCATGGCAAACCAGGATAAACTATTATAAAAGCACCATGGGGAAAACCAGAGGAAAACTGCACATTTACATCATATAAGGGAAGAAAGGGGTGGATTCAATGTAAAATAATACACAGCGCCGCTATTTTATTGACTTCTTTAATGAGGCTCTCCTGCATGTATTGCATAGAAAGTGTGCTACATGCATATTGATTTGGAAGATAAATAAGTTGCTGATAACTTATAGGAACTAACGAGGGATAATGGTTAATATGGAAAATAGAACAGCTTATACAAAATCTTTGGTATTACTAACCCCGTAGTTACACAAACCCCCTGCCTTCCACACTGCAGCCCAGCGCTTTCTTTATCTAACCACTGAGCTCCTCAAACCCCCTGCCTTCCACACTGCAGCCCAGCGCTTTCTTTATGTAACCACTGAGCTCCTCAAACCCCCTGCCTTCCACACTGCAGCCCAGCGCTTTCTTTATCTAACCACTGAGCTCCTCAAACCCCCTGCCTTCCACACTGCAGCCCAGCGCTTTCTTTATCTAACCACTGAGCTCCTCAAATCCTCTGCCTTCCACACTGCAGCCCAGCGCTTTCTTCCTTTCTAGCTCCCCCTAGCCCCCTGTCAGTGTTCTCTGCCCCGTCTCATTTGATTTGCGGCTGCACAGTGCTTCCCCAGGGTGCGCCTCGCTGCTTCGCCGTGGCCACGCGGAACAACGAGTACCTGATGCTGTCATGCGGCTGGGAGGGGGGTCTGCCTCGCGCCCTGCTCTGGTGGTCCGCGGGTGACGGCACTGTCCTGGGGAGCTCCGAGGAGGCTGCCAACATCCTGGTCCTCAAGTCCAGCGGGGTGTACAGCGGGAAGGAGTTTGTGTGCCGCGGAAAACACCCGCTCACCGTGCAGAGCCAGGAGTGCCGCTTCAAACTGGGTGAGAGGGGGGGAGAGGGAAGGAAAGAATAAAACAGTTTGTGTTTTGCAAAAACTGGATGAGGGGGGGAGCGACAGGGACGGGAGGGGGAAGGGAGAGGGCTGTGCAACCGCTGTGACCGCGTTATAGAAACTGAATAGAAGAAAATCGCGTTCATGTTCAATAAAACCGTAGAGGGCGGTAGAGCTGGAATGAATGTTGCGCCCCCTTGTGTTTCAGAGGCGCCGGTGCTGGTGACTCAGCGCAGCGTGGTCTCTGTGTTCGAGGGCAGCGACGTCCAGCTCACCTGCGTCCTCAAGGCCACCTACCCGGCCTCCGAGATCATCTGGTACAACAACCAGAACCAGAACGTGTGGGACGCCCCGCAGAAATACCTGCTGCAGCGCGAGGCAGCCTGGTCCAACCTGACCGTGCGCGAGACCGACGGCAACCACGATGGAGGAGAATACTGGTGCGCAGCAACCAACGCTGTGGGCGGAGCGCAGATCCCCATCACACTCAACGTGAAGAGTGAGTGGAAACGTCACACACACACCCGCCACACCCTCACAGGGGCTGGTGGCACTTCATAGACCTCAGACGTGGTAGAATACGCTATTCAAACCTAAAAATTAAAAACAAACGAGCACTCCGTCACGGTAAAGTAGTCCCCTAATAATTCATGGGTGCAGGATCTGTTTTACGTTAGGGAAAGTAATTAATGATTTTATTTCAGTGATCATACCCTCTTCCCCCTCACCGTAGGATTGAAATAAATGCTTTTAATCCCCCCCCCTCTCAGAGTACCCCAGCCCTCCCAACGTTACGATCAGTAAGCTGCTGTACTCCCGTCAGCGCACCGAGGTGGAGCTGGAGTGGATGACCAGGGGCTCCGGGGACCTGACCGGCTTCATCGTGGAGAGGCAGGTGGCCAGGAAGTCTTCCCCGTCCTCCGGGACAGACCCAGCGGACAAGCAGGACAGAGCCCCTTCCTGGGAGACGGTGGCCGGACAGATCGACCCTGACGTCAGGGGCCACAAGCTCAGCGGGCTGGACCCCACCACGCTCTACGCCTTCCGGATCATGGCTGTCAATCACCGAACCATGGGCCACCCCTCTGAGGTCAAGACTCCAGGTAAGGAGATCCCAGCAACCCTCAGCAGCAAAGAGGCATCTACATGCCCAGTATGTGAACCTGCATTTATAATTAGCAGAAGCGGCTACAGTTCTGTGCTAAGTAGGTATTTACTGAGCTCAGCAGGCAAAATGTTTTCTTGCATTGTGTGTTGAGTCTCCTGGCCGCTCGCAATCGCTGTGTGTAACCGGGTCAGGGATGGAAATAAGACTCCTATTGCACAGCAGTGCCACCCATTCCAGGTTTTACTGCCAGCTTGATTAGCCCCGGTGTGTATAGGTAACCATCTCAGTCAGGTGTGTTCTTGTAAAACCAGGAACGGATCAAGCTGCTATGCAATGGGAGTCTTTATTTCCACCCTTGGCACAGTACTTTCCTCTGCAATGGCATTGCTTCTGATCTCGAGTCAGCAGATCACAGAGAAAGCAGCCTGACTGCTCAGCCTCTGCATTTCAAACACTCATTATTAGTGCTTTTCTGAGGTGCTTGTGTCGAAAGAAGAGAGTCATAGTCGTAGTTTTTATGACACTTTTTTTTGTAGGTTTTACACAAAAATAAAACCAATCAGTTTCTTCTTCTGCCATGCATCATTGTTTCCATTTCATCAGAACGAAAGCGGATCCCCGCAGTGCCCTTTGTTTCTGCAAAGTTCGTTTTAACAGTAGTGGCAAAACATGCACTCTCTCCCCGCCCTCCCCTTGAATCCTGCTTGCCAAAAACGAAAGCTGTTAACCTCCTGCTGCAGCTTGCCGGCGTGGGAGGTCATAAATTAACATTGTCAGCTTTTATTAACGTCTCTGTTTTTCCTTGATTTCAGGTGAAGGCGCGTGCCCGTCGTGTGACCCCCTGAACTCTCAGTGACCTTGCTGTCCTCTGTCCCGCGTCCTGTCTCTGTCCCCTGTCCTGTCTCTGTCCCCTGTCATGTGACCTGTGCTGTCTGTCATGGTCTCTCACCTGTGTTTTATAAAGAATTACACTTTATTGAAGCTGTACATTGTGTATGTGGGAGTGTGAGTTTATGTCTCTGTTATCAACGTTATGAAATTCTGTTCATAGATACTTTTACAGTCTGTGCTAACGCAGTCCACCTTGCTTGAATAGCTGGATTAAGCATATTGTCAGGGAGGGGGGGTGTTTGTATATAGGCCACCTCGTGTACTTTTGTCTAAATATTGGCAAGTCAGTGCTAAGTTTATATCAGATGTTGTTTCAAAAGCTTCCTTTTAATAATAACTCTGGAGTTTAGTTTAGTTGCATCGTGGTTGTTTCTCGCTCGTTCAGCTGCTTGTCACAAATCAAGTGAACTTGTATAAAGCACTTCTGCCACACAGCCCCTTTCACGAGAGCATCTCCTGTTCTATGGAGAGAGAGAAACGTCCAGCTGTAGCGCGTTGTGTTTTGCAGCGGACCCCCCCTTCAACGCGTACCCCGCTGTGATCGGAGCCGCCGTCGCGGGCATGATTGTCGCCGCGGTGGGGACCATGCTGGTTTTCCAATACATCATACGCAACCGTGACAATAACCCCCGTGAGTACAGCGCACGCACACACACTGACACACACGCACTGCCACACACTGACGCGCGCACACACTGATGCACACACACTGACACACGCGCACACACACTGACACTGACACACACGCGCGCACACTGATGCACACACACTGACACACACACACACTGACGCGCGCACACACACTGACGCACACACACTGACACACACACACACTGACGCACGCACACACACAGACACGCGCACACACTGATACACACACACTGACATTGACACACTGACACACACACCCGCACACTGACACACGCAAACACACACTGACACAAACACACTCACACACACACACAGCCCATCTCACAGAGCTGTCCAGTAGGGCAGTCCAGCGATCCCTTAGAAAAGTTACCCATAGTAAAGGCATAGCAAAGTGTAATAGAGCACAGTGACGGCATGATAAAGCATAGGGAAGCATTGTAAATAAAAACCTGAGGCATAGTAAAGCACTTTAATAAACCTGGCAAACCAGGTAAACTGTGGGAAAAGTATAACCATGGGAAAAGCATGGGAAAACTGCCATGCAAAAACACAGCGGCAAACTTTTCTAAGGGATCGTTAGCACTGTGTGACCTGCAGCACGTGTACAGGTCTGCATGCAAGGCTCCCATACAGAAAGCATGTCAGCAACCCAATAGATTCCATTGCAATCTGATAAGCGTTTCTCTGGATGTGTAACAGTGTGAAATATACAGTACAGTGCTGCCATGACCCTGAGTCACTGGTACATGGTGTGCTGAGCTGTGTGGAATACGAAACACACTGTACTCTATCGGTTTATTTTATTAAGTCAGTATTATCGCATTCAATATGATGAGGCTTAATTTTAAAAATTTAAAAAACCCTGAATCTTGTGCTTCTCTTTCTTTTCCAGGCTTACATGACATGTTTTTTGGAATGTAAGTATAGCTCATACGATTCTATCACCTCAGCTGAAGCCCTCAACGCAAGCACGTCTCTGTGTGTGTGTGTGTGTGTGATGTTGTATGTGTGTCTGTCTGTGTATGTGTGTGTGTCTGTGATGTGTGTGTGTGTCTGTCATGCTGTGTGTGTGCGTGTGTGTCTGTCATGCTGTGTGTGTGTTGTGTGTGTGTTGTGATTTGTCGTTGTGTTTTCAGACAGCCTGCGGAGTCACGTGAGAATATCAGTAACCCTGAAGATGAGTGGGGGGCAATGGGGAGCGAGGACGGAGGGGAGCCCACCCCACAGAACACGGGTAACCCCTGTCTGTCTGTCTCTTTGTCCTGCCACCCTTCCACTGTCTATAGACGCTTGTGCCATTCTGCATCTCACTCTGTCTCTCTGTCTCTCTGTCTCCATCAATCAATCCCCGGTCAGGACACTAATGTTTTCTTTTCACTTTCAACAGAGGGGGCTGTCGCTACGGACTCTGCAGACCCCACCCCTTCCGCCGAAGCCCCTCCCCAGCCCCCACCCCCGGGAGACGAGAACGAACCCGTCAACGTCACCATCACCGTCACGGCGACCGGGTGAGAGCCACGCCCTCCGCTCAGGCAGCCCTGCACCAATCCTGTCAAGAAATCACCTGGAAGCCCCTCCCACAAAGAGGGTCTCACTGCTTTACACGCTCCTGCTCCGGTTCTGATGCGCTCTTCAGTGATGATGTTGTTCATGTCCTTTTTTTATTATTTATTTTGTATCAGTTAGCAGCAGTGAGTTTTTCTGTTTAGACTGTTGCTGGTATTTTTTTGGAAAGCTCTGTAAACCAATGGGAAGCCAGGACCGGGTTCTGGGTGGGGTTATAAAAATGTCCTTGGAACTCCAGGGGCGTGGAGTTTATGCATCAATTGATTTCATATAAGCTGCTGTTTATCAACTCCAGGCATGCAGTATTGTTTAGAATAGAAACACGGTTCACTATGGTAGCCGTGCCTTGAGATATACACCTGTGTGATCACACCACTGTGTGCAAATGGTTTGAAAAGTGCATTTTCCCCTCAGTGCAGTAATAAAGGCTCTATACAGGGATGGGTGACGTGATTTATGTGTTCTGGGTCTTGGTGTTATTTTGTTTTATACATGTGATAAAACTCTTCGCCCTAGTGTGTGTGTGTGGATGAGAGTCTCTCTCTCTCTCTCTCTCTCTCTCTCTCTCTCTCTCTCTCTCTCTCTCTCTCTCTCTCTCTCTCTCTCTCTCTCTCTCTCTCTCTCTCTCTCTCTCTCTCTCTCTCTCTCTCTCTCTCTCTCTCTCTCTTCTCTCTCTCTCTCTCTCTCTCTCTCTCTCTCTCTCTCTCTCTCTCTCTCCTCTCTCTCTCTCTCTCTCTCTCTCTCTCTCTCTCTCTCTCTCTCTCTCTCTCTCTCTCTCTCTCTCTCACACACACACACACACACACACACACAAAGGGCTGGGAGAGGTCAGGGTTCGAGTCTCAGATCAAATCTCCCTTGCTCTCAGGCGATCGGATATCTGAAGCCCCCCTCCCCCCTGACAGCAGGACACCAGGCCATGGCAGAAAGACACGACCCAACATCCTGCAGACTGGGTTCAAAAGAGAGAGACCCTGGTGCTGTGGATCTGAGAGCCAGCACATTCGATGCAGTACAGTATAGAGAACTCAGCGCTGTGGATCTGAGAGCCAGCACATTCAATACAGTACAGTATAGAGAACTCAGCGCTGTGGATCTGAGAGCCAGCACATTCAATACAGTACAGTATAGAGAACTCAGCGCTGTGGATCTGAGAGCCAGCACATTCAATACAGTACAGTATAGAGAACTCAGCGCTGTGGATCTGAGAGCCAGCACATTCAATACAGTACAGTATAGAGAACTCAGCGCTGTGGATCTGAGAGCCAGCACATTCAATACAGTACAGTATAGAGAACTCAGCGCTGTGGATCTGAGAGCCAGCACATTCAATACAGTACAGTATAGAGAACTCAGCGCTGTGGATCTGAGAGCCAGCACATTCAATACAGTACAGTATAGAGAACTCAGTGTGGGGATGTGTGAGTCAGCTTGTGGGAATGGCTCTGTGTGCGCTGGGAAGGTTAATGCTAACAGGTAAGATTTGGGGGAGGGGGGGGTTTCCAGGAGGACAATGAATGCGCTTGTTTTATGGGGGGCTGGCTTCTTGAAAGGGACCTTCAGAGATGGACCAGATAAAAGGATGAAAGACAGAAAGATGGAAAGACAGCCCAGCCCTGTCCTGAGATAATCCCCATTGCATCTCATGAGACACTGCTGCAGGGCTCTGTCAGCGGCTAGCTTCGGCTGTTCCGTGCTCGTTCTTTCTCTTTCTGTCATTCCTGATTTCACCGAGTTGTCAGTCCTGAGACTGGCACACAGAACATCATTGTTAGAGTGTCTCTCTTCTCATCACCTGGCCAGGGTAATCTCTCTCACATATACACACACACACACACACACGCACGAGCGCACACACACACACACAAACACACGTACGCACACACGCATGAGCGCGCGCACACACACACACACACACACACACACACACACAGTACGTTTGTATTCCTATATTTGTGGGGACTTCTCATTGACTCTCACTATATTTTTATTTACTATTTCTAACTTCAGTCAGACCAAAACAGGGTGAAAAGTCGACAACAAACGAAATATTTTGGCACTTTTATATATTTTGAAGGCATATCTACTTCTTTAAAATGTGTTTTACAAAGCGGGGACGTCCCCGCGTCGTTTCTTCAGGAGTTACTATCTTTGTGGGGACATTTTCTCAAGTTTTGTCCGCACATTGACAGCAATACTTGCCCACACGCACCACTTCTCTCAGCACTGCAGGAACAGGACCTTACCTGCAGGGGGTGCTATGCGCCAGTTCTCCGCCTCTGATCCCGTGCGAGGCGTGATTCAGTCCTGCTGCAGTAAATCAGGGCAGGATTTTGATTGTGGTTTGGGTTGATTCGTCAGTGTTACGCGTGCTGTTTCGCTTGATAAGACGGGATCCGTATTAAAAGATGAGATTGTTCGGTGCCTGCATTGGAGCACGGATGCGAAGTGCGAGAAAATGAGGTTCTAGACATTGAAATATTACATTCTGTGGCCGCGCTGATAACGTCAAGAAAGTAAACCGAGAATGGCGCAAAACAGACGACAAAACGAGCCGGATTAAAGCAGCATTCTCTTTTATTAACAACATTATCGTACAAACAACGCTCCGCCATCCTCCCTGGAGCTACAACACTGTATTCAATAGAAATATGTACAATTTCAACAGCGCTATTACAACCTTGGGTTTTGTTTTGTTTTTAATTAGGAAAATAGAGTATTTCTGTCGTCTTGTTTTCTATATAAAAGTAAAAAACATGCATCTTTTAGAACACGCTATCTTCGAAAAAAGGCAACACAAGCAGAATAAAAAAGCATCAACAATAATAATATATTTAAAAACAATAGAACAGTCAAATAAAAAAAACTATTCTGGCGGTTATTGGAACTGGGAAGGTTTTGCGGAGAGTACATTACACCACATTGTCCATTTCTAAGTCGTTCACTCATACAGCCAGATTTTTTTGTAACCTTGAAAACAGGATGTGCATCCCCGTTCAAATTGAAATACCCTGTCTTGAATTCAGCTACCAGTATGACCAGTTTACTGCTCCACAATGCACTGGGAGTTGTAAATATTGGCAACCTGTCGTTTCTATAATACAGCTGCTGTTGCCTCCTAGTTCAACAGCAAAATCACTTTCAAATTTGGGTTGATAAAGCTTTTACTAAACCTTCCACACTGCAGCCCAGCGCTTTCTTTATCTAACCACTGAGCTCCTCAAACCCACTGCCTTCCACACTGCAGCCCAGCGCTTTCATTATCTAACCACTGAGCTACTCAAACCTCCTGCCTTCCACACTGCAGCCCAGTGCTTTCTTTATCTAACCACTGAGCTCCTCAAACCCCCTGCCTTCCACACTGCAGCCCAGCGCTTTCTTTATCTAACCACTGAGCTCCTCAAACCCCCTGCCTTCCACACTGCAGCCCAGCGCTTTCTTTATCTAACCACTGAGCTCCTCAAACCCCCTGCCTTCCACACTGCAGCCCAGCGCTTTCTTTATCTAACCACTGAGCTCCTCAAACCCCACTGCCTTCCACACTGCAGCCCAGCGCTTTCTTTATCTAACCACTGAGCTCCTCAAATCCCCTGCCTTCCACACTGCAGCCCAGCGCTTTCTTTATCTAACCACTGAGCTCCTCAAACCCCACTGCCTTCCACACTGCAGCCCAGTGCTTTCTTTATCTAACCACTGAGCTCCTCAAACCCCCTGCCTTTCACACTGCAGCCCAGCGCTTTCATTATCTAACCACTGAGCTCCTCAAACCCCCTGCCTTCCACACTGCAGCCCAGCGCTTTCATTATCTAACCACTGAGCTCCTCAAACCCCCTGCCTTCCACACTGCAGCCCAGCACTTTCTTTATCTAACCACTGAGCTCCTCAAACCCACTGCCTTCCACACTGCAGCCCAGTGCTTTCTTTATCTAAACACTGAGCTACTCGAACCCGCTGCCTTCCACACTGCATCCCACCACTTTCTCTAACATGCTACATTCCACAGTACAAACCATATGAAAAAACACAGAATGCACACTTCAGCACAAATAACCTTTTTAATAATTTGAAAAACCTGGCTACCTTTTTCTCCAGTTGATTTTCAATTAAGGCACAACCTTGCCTCTCTGTCTGTCTCTCTCTACACCATGTCCTGCACAGAAGATCTTCTCAGAGCTGCTACGATCACTCTGTGAGCAGGGCTTAGCTTTGCAAGACTGCTTGCATGCTTTCTGCCTGCCAGCGATTCAGTATAAACCGTGTTTTATTTCCTTATTTGATAGACAGGCTAGTCGCAGGTGATGTTTATGAGCTGGGGAGAAAGCCACACTGCTACTGCATGTGAAATAAACACACACACACAAACACTGGAAGCCTGGAGCTACAGCAGAGGTTTCTCCATCTCAAGCCCCAGTGTTTTGTGGAGCAGTCCCAGTCAAATCTAAACAGGGATGTTGTTGTTTAGATTTATTTACCCCGTTGTGCTGGCACTAGACACAAGAGTTTAACAGCAGTCAAAACAGACAATAAACTAAAACAGGAGGACCAATTATTTAGGTAAACACTGCAGCCCAACGCAGTCTGGTGCCAACCGAGTTAGTTACAGCCTCTTGGAAGTCAGAGCGAGGCTGGTTTCACAGGGGCGGGGGCGGTAACTGCACGGGCCTTCGCGTTTGAAGCGCTTTGACCCGAATTCCACATCTGTCCTAGTTCACCGAGTTTATAATGCAGCTTCTCTCAGCGTGAAAAAGCAAACCGTCCCCTTCCAGAGTTATCAAGCACTTTAAAACATCTGCAGCTGCTCGCTCAAAGGGATTCTCCTTGTTCTGAGGTGTGCTGGCCGTTGGACGCCAGAGATCAGGGCGGCTAGACAGAAGAGGCTCCTCTCCTTCCTCGTAAGACTTGTCTGGAGACAGACCAGGAGGGAGCAGAGTCCAACATGCCTGAGTCTGCCAGCCCGGGCTTCCAAAAATAACAGGAGGAAGCGTCTGTGCCACGGCTGACAGGAAGTCATGCATGCAGGACATGCTAAGTATAGCCACGCCACATCACCTCCCTACAATAAGAACAAGCCCTGGCGCATGGATGAGCTGGTATCTCTGTTATAAAACCCCCCACCCCCAACCTGACACCTGCAACCAACCTGCGCTGCACTGCGTCTCCCATCATAGTCTCAGCTCTGTTTGACATATTAGTGTCTTTCATTTTCAAATGTGGGCCTCTTGGCAGGAAAACAGAATCATTCCATCAGTAACATAAAAATACAATTTAAAACAGATGTAAAAGCTGCCCATGGTATGAGAAGTAAACCCCCAAACTACTAACACAAGCACAACATAGTTTTGAGATAAAAACATTATTTCTCATCCTATTTCTGAATCTGACTTTAAAATCATGCGCAGCTCTGTTTGTAACGGTCAGGCCTGGACAGGTGACGCTCAGTCCCCTGGGTTTGTTTTTGTAACACGGATTCAGTCCAGTGAGGTTTATTCCTGGCGTTCACTGGACACACATTCCTCTCGAGACCTTGAGATACAGATTGAGAAACAGCAGCTGCTGAGCGGCCTTGTGTCTGTGCAGTGCGGCTGTCGAGGAGGGGAGGGGGTCACAGATACACGGGGCTGGCTCGGCAGCCACTTGGAAACACACAGGCTTCCTGAAGCTCTTTCAAGGTTCTGCTCGAGTGAAGTGCTTGTTTTCAAGACAAAACTAAAGAAACACGCTTCTCCCTGGGAAAATAAAATCAACCCCAGACTTGCGTGTGCTGTTGGAATGTTTGAGATCTAAAAATCAGTGGCGCTATTCGGACTATTTGTTGCTTGTGTGCGTGCTTCTGGTTTTAGGGAAGGGGTGAGTGAAGTCAGGCAACTGGCATGCTGGTCTGTGGAAAAAAAATACAAACACAGAAGGACAAGAGGTCTGGTTTAGTTCTGTATTACACGGCAGTGTTTGCGTTTTCCAGTCCTCGCTGTCCTGTACACGGTGAAACCTGGCTGTACAGTAACGGAAAGCAAAGAGAAACGTATTACCACGGCAACACCGATAGTGTCAAGGACGCGGCTTTGACAAGCCAGCCCTGTCTGGACCCAGGACCAGCGCTGAATCAGAGTTCACAGAAACGCCACAGCTTTATAACTATAATGGCGGCACCATCGTTGAATTCAATCCGGACCGGGATGGGATGGGATGGGATGGGAAGGTAGTTTTGTCTCTGCGTCCAACAATGGTGCAAGCGGTGGCAGCGACCATCTGTAGAGTTGTGTCCAGTCCACAAGCACAGTGAGCTGTGCTACTCGCGTACATAAGTCTTTGTTCTTGCAGTAACGCACGCTGCTGTACTTGCAGGTTCAGATCATGGCACAGCCTGTGCTGTCAGACGCACTTTTTCACTGACATCGCAGGATCCTGCTCGGTACGGCCGGGTAGGACCATCCTCCCGTGCCTCCGGTAAGCAGTGTAGCGGCAGGCAGAGGGACAGCAGGTGGTCGGTCGTTAGGTTGCAGTAGCCAGTTTGAACTCAGTTTCCCTTGTTCAAGAAGTGCTTTGAGTTTTGATCGACAGGGAACAACAAAAAAAAAAAAATCTTCTATAGTTTCTCTTTATAATTATTTTTTTTTGTACAAAACTTTATACATAAAAAGTCTAAACTCCACACTGTGTGGCTGGCAAAAACAAAAACGCTAATAAAAAAGCATAAATAATAATAATATTATTATTAATAATAATAATAAAATAATAAAAAAGGCAAACTTTCTTTTTTAAAAACAGATACATTCATATGAAATAATATTTCACTACTACAAAAAATAAATAAGTGTCTAAAGGTGTTTTTTTTGTTCTTTTTCGGTCTCTCTCTTGATCTTTGACCTCAGCTCTGTGCAGCTCATAGAAAACCAAAACAGTCATCTCTCTCTCTCTCACTCTGTCTCTAGCTCTCGTTTCCTCCCCTCAAGTCTCCTGAAGCTGGGCCTGGATGAAGCCCTCTAAGGAGCTGTCCTTTGCAGTGCCTGTTGAAATCCAGGCTGTTTTCTCATTACAGTCCAAGGGAGGCAAAGACAGAGGCTCCCAGCAAAACACTGGGCTTTCCATTTCCATGCAGGGCTCGTCCTCTCCTTAAAGAAAGAGAGAGAGAGAGAGAAAAAGAGTGAGCTCATACTGCAATACTGTCATTAATGAGTGGATAGTGTGCCGGGCTGCAGTGTGGAAGGCAGTGTGTTTGAGTAGCTCAGTCAGAGTGCTGTGCTGCAGTGTGTTTGAGTAGCTCAGTCGCAGGGCTGTGCTGCAGAGTGTTTGCGTAGCTCAGTGGTCAGAGGGCTGTGCTGCAGTGTGTTTGAATAGCTCAGTCACAGGGCTGTGCTGCAGTGTGTCTGCGTAGCTCAGTTGCAGGGCTGTGCTGCAGTGTGTTTGCGTAGCTCAGTCGCAGGGCTGTGCTGCAGTGTGTTTGCGTAGCTCAGTCAGGGCTGTGCTGCAGTGTGTTTGCGTAGCTCAGTCGCAGGGCTGTGCTGCAGTGTGTTTGCGTAGCTCAGTCAGGGCTGTGCTGCAGTGTGTTTGCGTAGCTCAGTCACAGGGCTGTGCTGCAGTGTGTTTGCGTAGCTCAGTGGTCAGAGGGCTGTGCTGCAGTGTGTTTGAGTAGCTCAGTCACAGGGCTGTGCTGCAGTGTGTTTGCGTAGCTCAGTCGCAGGGCTGTGCTGCAGTGTGTTTGCGTAGCTCAGTCAGGGCTGTGCTGCAGTGTGTTTGCGTAGCTCAGTCGCAGGGCTGTGCTGCAGTGTGTTTGCGTAGCTCAGTCAGGGCTGTGCTGCAGTGTGTTTGCGTAGCTCAGTCGCAGGGCTGTGCTGCAGTGTGTTTGCGTAGCTCAGTCAGGGCTGTGCTGCAGTGTGTTTGTGTAGCTCAGTCAGGGCTGTGCTGCAGTGTGTTTGAGTAGCTCAGTCACAGGGCTGTGCTGCAGTGTGTTTGCGTAGCTCAGTGGTCAGAGGGCTGTGCTGCAGTGTGTTTGCGTAGCTCAGTCAGTGCTGTGCTGCAGTGTGTTTGCGTAGCTCAGGTCAGGGCTGTGCTGCAGTGTGTTTGAGTAGCTCAGTCACAGGGCTGTGCTGCAGTGTGTTTGCGTAGCTCAGTGGTCAGAGGGCTGTGTTGCAGTGTGTTTGCGTAGCTCAGTCAGGGCTGTGCTGCAGTGTGTTTGCGTAGCTCAGTCGCAGGGCTGTGCTGCAGTGTGTTTGAGTAGCTCAGTCAGTGCTGTGCTGCAGTGTGTTTGCGTAGCTCAGTCGCAGGGCTGTGCTGCAGTGTGTTTGCGTAGCTCAGTCAGGGCTGTGCTGCAGTGTGTTTGTGTAGCTCAGTCAGGGCTGTGCTGCAGTGTGTTTGAGTAGCTCAGTCACAGGGCTGTGCTGCAGTGTGTTTGCGTAGCTCAGTGGTCAGAGGGCTGTGCTGCAGTGTGTTTGCGTAGCTCAGTCAGTGCTGTGCTGCAGTGTGTTTGCGTAGCTCAGGTCAGGGCTGTGCTGCAGTGTGTTTGAGTAGCTCAGTCACAGGGCTGTGCTGCAGTGTGTTTGCGTAGCTCAGTGGTCAGAGGGCTGTGCTGCAGTGTGTTTGCGTAGCTCAGTCACAGGGCTGTGCTGCAGTGTGTTTGCGTAGCTCAGTGGTCAGAGGGCTGTGCTGCAGTGTGTTTGAGTAGCTCAGTCACAGGGCTGTGCTGCAGTGTGTTTGCGTAGCTCAGTGGTCAGAGGGCTGTGCTGCAGTGTGTTTGCGTAGCTCAGTCAGGGCTGTGCTGCAGTGTGTTTGCGTAGCTCAGTCAGTGCTGTGCTGCAGTGTGTTTGCGTAGCTCAGTCAGGGCTGTGCTGCAGTGTGTTTGCGTAGCTCAGTGGTCAGAGGGCTGTGCTGCAGTGTGTTTGCGTAGCTCAGTCAGGGCTGTGCTGCAGTGTGTTTGCGTAGCTCAGTCAGGGCTGTGCTGCAGTGTGTTTGCGTAGCTCAGTCAGTGCTGTGCTGCAGTGTGTTTGCGTAGCTCAGTCAGTGCTGTGCTGCAGTGTGTTTGCGTAGCTCAGTCGCAGGGCTGTGCTGCAGTGTGTTTGCGTAGCTCAGTGGTCACAGGGCTGTGCTGCAGTGTGTTTGAGTAGCTCAGTCACAGGGCTGTGCTGCAGTGTGTTTGAGTAGCTCAGTCACAGGGCTGTGCTGCAGTGTGTTTGAGTAGCTCAGTCAGTGCTGTGCTGCAGTGTGTTTGCGTAGCTCAGTCAGGGCTGTGCTGCAGTGTGTTTGCGTAGCTCAGTGGTCAGAGGGCTGTGCTGCAGTGTGTTTGCGTAGCTCAGTCAGGGCTGTGCTGCAGTGTGTTTGCGTAGCTCAGTCAGGGCTGTGCTGCAGTGTGTTTGCGTAGCTCAGTCAGTGCTGTGCTGCAGTGTGTTTGCGTAGCTCAGTCAGTGCTGTGCTGCAGTGTGTTTGCGTAGCTCAGTCGCAGGGCTGTGCTGCAGTGTGTTTGCGTAGCTCAGTGGTCACAGGGCTGTGCTGCAGTGTGTTTGAGTAGCTCAGTCACAGGGCTGTGCTGCAGTGTGTTTGAGTAGCTCAGTCACAGGGCTGTGCTGCAGTGTGTTTGAGTAGCTCAGTCAGTGCTGTGCTGCAGTGTGTTTGCATAGCTCAGTGGTCTGATTCCTACCTTGCTCTTCCTCTTGACATTCCTGGTGCAGCTCCCCTAACTGGCAGCAGGGATGCTGGGAAAGAGGTGGGGGCGTGTCCTCCCCAGGCTCCTGCCCCTCCTCTCCCATCTCCCCATGGCACTCTGGGAGTTCGGGGGCGCTGGTGTCGCAGTGGGGGGGCGTGGTCACGTGGCTCAGGGGCACCATCTCCAGATTGTCTTGGCGACAGGGCCCCACGTGGTGCATTATGGGAAGAGTGCCGTTGGTTTTGGAGAAACATCTGCTGAACATGAAAGAAAAGTCTTGACACTCCAAAAAGCTGCAGTCCCAATGTTAATCGCTGATTAAACTAGCCAATCAGCTGCAGTCCCAATGTAACTCACTAATTAAACCAGCCAATCAGCTGCAGTCCCAATGTAACTCACTAATTAAAACAGCCAATCAGCTGCAGTCTCAAGGTTACTCGCTAATTAAAACAGCCAATCAGCTGCAGTCTCAATGTTACTCGCTAATTAAAGCAGCCAATCAGATGCAAAGCCTTTGACAACAGGAGATCTCTTACCATTAATCTCTAATAAAAATAAGCAATGTTAGCATGAAAAATGCCTTTTATTTTTTTCATGGTTTCGCACACAGAGCAATTGCAAATTCCAACCAGAATTGAACGATGCAGGTTTAAAAGTCTTGGCACCGATGCACCTTTGAGAGATTCGGACTGATCGCAGCTCTACACAACTTCAAAGCACAGTCTGGGGGATATCAATTGGTTATAATTATCATTCAGCCTGAATTTCAAGAGACAACTAGTCTGGAAATAGAAATATCACCGGGATTGAGAATGCCGTTCTGCCAAGAAGATTGCACGTTTCTGTGAAGTCCTGGTTATTACCATGCTGTTAACAGATTCACATCCACGTAAACAGGAGTGTGAGCAGGGCGCAAGCATTGGCATCTCATTCTGCGATGGGGGGGGGGGGGCTTCTGATCAGTCAGCTCCAGAAACTAGTGTTAAAACTGGCAGGCACTGAGACACAGCCTTCTTGTGTTTCATTTAAGTTTCCCTGCATGTCAATCAGACACACATGGAAACACACGCAAAACTGAAGCCTTTTCCCCATTCATAAAAAAAAAGCCTCCAGCAGCTTCTCTATCTGTGATCACAGTGCGGCACCCAAAAGCTTTTTATAAACATTTAAACATCCACTTTCCCTGGGATCAAAGACAAATAAACAGAGGGCTTGTTAACACGAGCCGCTGTGTGCGCGCAGTGTAAACTGTTAGTGTGAGAGCTGCTAGAACACATAAACAAGCCGGGCTGGACCGGGGGGGTTCTCGCACAGCACAGCCGATTCTCTCCAATACTCGGAGGGAGCGGTGCGAGTCATTCTGCTCACTGTTATCACATTCACAACTGCAGACCAGAGCTACTCAAACCCGCTGCCTTCCACACTGCAGCCCAGCGCTTTCATTATCTAACCACTGAGCTCCTCAAACCCCCTGCCTTCCACACTGCAGCCCAGCGCTTTCTTTATCTAACCACTGAGCTCCTCAAACCCCCTGCCTTCCACACTGCAGCCCAGCGCTTTCTTTATCTAACCACTGAGCTCCTCAAACCCCCTGCCTTCCACACTGCAGCCCAGCGCTTTCTTTATCTAACCACTGAGCTCCTCAAACCCCCTGCCTTCCACACTGCAGCAAAGCGCTCTTGTCTCTGGCTCGATGGCGACGGTTCTGACCTGTTGTTGTTGCGGCAGTTTCGACAGCTCAGACACTCCGAGGGATCCGATTGGGGCAACGCGCTGTACATCCCGCCCCCCTGCCAATCAGAACAGGAAGGAAGAAACACAGAGAGTTAAGTGGGGAAAGGAAACTTAATAACTGACACACACAGAGACACGCACACTGACACACGCAGAGACACGCGCGCTGACACACGCAGAGACACGCACGCTGACACACGCAGAGACACGCACGCTGACACACGCAGAGACACGCACGCTGACACACGCAGAGACACGCACGCTGACACACGCAGAGACACGCACGCTGACACACGCAGAGACACGCACGCTGACACACGCAGAGACACGCATGCTGACACACGCAGAGACACGCACACTGACACACGCAGAGACACGCACACCGACACACGCAGAGACACGCACACTGACACACGCAGAGACACGCACACTGACACACGCACACTGACACACGCACACTGACACACGCAGAGACACGCACACTGACACACGCAGAGACATGCACACTGACACACGCAGAGACACGCACACTGACACACACAGAGACAGACAGACAGAGACAGACAGACTCACGTTAGGGAGGTGGTGAGGATGGACAGACAGACAGACAGACTCACGTTAGGGAGGTGATGAGGACAGACAGACAGACAGACAGACTCACGTTAGGGAGGTGATGAGGACAGATAGACAGACAGACAGACTCACGTTAGGGAGGTGATGAGGACAGACAGACAGACAGACTCACGTTAGGGAGGTGATGAGGACAGACAGACAGACAGAGACTCACGTTAGGGAGGTGGTGAGGATGGACAGACAGACAGACAGACTCATGTTAGGGAGGTGATGAGGACAGATAGACAGACAGACAGACTTACGTTAGGGAGGTGATGAGGACAGACAGACAGACAGACAGACAGACAGACTCACGTAGGGAGGTGGCGAGGACAGACAGACAGACAGACAGACTCACGTTAGGGAGGTGGTGAGGGGGGTGCTCGTACTCCAGGGTCCCGTCCAGGCCGGGGTAGAGGCCGTTGCCCCCGTTCAGACCCCCCCCGTTGCCCACTTTGAGGTGCAGGTGAGGGCAGCCGTTGCTCAGGGCATGAAGGCTGCCGTTGATGCGTCCGGTCCTGGGCAGTGTGGTGTACTCCAGCATGTGAGCGCTCATCTCCACGCCCTGGTACAGGTACCCGGGGGGGTCGTACTCTGAGGAGGCAAAGGAGACGCTCACACCAGCTCTGCTGCTGCTTCACCTTATCATCAGTTTACAAGCTTTTACAGTGAACCCGGACTTTAGTGGCATAGGAGGCTGACAAATCATTTTTATTAAAGCATGCAAAAAGAATTCCTTTAACGGTCTAACGAATGAACTTAAATGTGATAAACACCCCTTGAACTAAAGAAGAGGGGAGAACTAAGGGGGGATTGAAGGAGGAGGGGAGAGCAGAGGAGAGGAGGAGGGTTGAGAGGAGAGGAGGAGGGTTGAGAGGAGAGGAGGAGAGTAGGAGGGTTGAGAGGAGAGGAGGAGAGTTCAGAGTTGAGAGGAAAGGAGGAGAGTAGGAGGGTTGAGAGGAGAGGAGGAGGGTTCAGAGTTGAGAGGAAAGGAGGAGAGTAGGAGGGTTGAGAGGAGAGGAGGAGGGTTCAGAGTTGAGAGGAAAGGAGGAGAGTAGGAGGGTTGAGAGGAGAGGAGGAGGGTTCAGAGTTGAGAGGAAAGGAGGAGAGTAGGAGGGTTGAGAGGAGAGGAGGAGGGTTCAGAGTTGAGAGGAAAGGAGGAGAGTAGGAGGGTTGAGAGGAGAGGAGGAGGGTTCAGAGTTGAGAGGAAAGGAGGAGAGTAGGAGGGTTGAGAGGAGAGGAGGAGAGTAGGAGGGTTGAGAGGAGAGGAGGTGGGTTCAGAGTTGAGAGGAAAGGAGGAGAGTAGGAGGGTTGAGAGGAGAGGATACTGACTGTGCAGGGCGTTCTGCTGCCGGTTCTTCCACAGACACATGGCGATGAAGACCAGCAGGATGAGCACCATGACCCCCAGCACGCTGCCCACGATCAGGTACAGCATGTCGGAGCTGCGGGGGCTGGAGCCCAGGACACCCCCGCCCACCCCCCGCTCCGACGGGCTCGGGGGGGTGGCCAGGTCCTTCGGGGGGACTGGAGGGAAATCTGAGGCTCCAGGAGCACGCTTCACTGCAACGAGAGAGAGAGAGAGAGAGAGAGGAAGGGAGAGAGAGAGAGAGAGAGAGAGAGAGAGAGAGAGAGAGAGAGAGAGAGAGAGAGAGAGAGAGAGAGAGAGGAGAGAGAGAGAGAGGGAGAGAGGGAGAGAGGGAGAGGGAGGGAGGGAGGGAGGAGAGAGAGAGAGAGAGTTAGGACATGCACACAGGCTTCAGGCTAGTGCAGCTGAACTCTGGATCCCTTCCAGCTCAGGTCTTTGGAAACTGAATGGGGTTTCAGTAGCTCCAGTACAAAATATACAAGAATTTCCAATTAGTGCTGCACAAGCCCATCGATGGGTTATTTGGATGGAGACCTGACAATCAGGCGAGGGTCTCTTTGATCGGGCTAATTTACCATTCAAAGTGAAACAAGTGAAGCAACAGCTGCTTGGGTTGTGATGACTGTGGAGAACAGAAATCCACACAATCCCAGGCAGCTGTTTGTTCCGTTGCTTCACCTGAAATGGTAAAATGAGCCCTCACCTGAGGAGAGCTCAGTCCGAATAACCGGTTCATGCAATTTCACATATGCTGCAATCTCAGAATAGGATCTCTGCATAGCACACAGCGACACACTGTGGCTTAACGATGTAACTGCGTGTTGAATCTCCGCAGGGACAGGATACACCTCCAGCCAGGCTTAAAATAACAGCGTTCTTAAACAACCCCGGGCCGCTGTGCTGTGTGACTTGACATCGTTAGGTAACGCATTCCAGCACGAAACAGAACCCTGCCCCCAGGTTACAGGTGCCCTGCCAAGTTCTCCTGTGTTACAGAGTCTGTGCGCTCCAGGGGAGCAGGGAGCACAGACAATGGGGGCTCTGTTTACAAGAGAGAGAGAGAGAAGAAAGCAGCTCCACATTTATGTAATATTCAGGAGCCGAAGCCAAGACCGTGTTTACATCCACGGCAAAGCTCAAAGAAACCAGTGGAGCTCTTTGACAAGCGTCTTCAATTGAAAGACACCTGGATACCAGCTTCTGAGAGTTTTACTGTACTGTTGTCCTTACCCCCACAACCATGACCTGTTCCACTAGGAGGGAAGGTTTAATTCTAGAAAGAGCACTGTGTGCCCCCTCCACAGGCACACGGCGATGAAGACCGCGTCTCTGTGTGTCCCTGTCCCTGTGCGTCCCCGCGTCCCTCCTCACCTCTGGTCTCACAGATCATGACGTTGCTGTACTCGCTCTCCCCTCCCTCGTTGAAGCATTGCATCTTGATGTCGTAGGAGGTCTCGGGCTGCAGGTGGCTGATCAGGTGCCACTGCTTCATACCTGTGACGGGAGAGAGGGGGGGCAGAGGGAGGGGAGGGGGGCAGAGGGAGGGGGGGAAATGGGAGATCTCAGAATAAACAGATTTGAAACGCTGCACTGTTCTACTTCTGTAAGTGTGAAATGGATGATTATATAGGCTTCTATTATGATAATGATGATCAGATAAGACTCTTTCACTGTTTCCAGAGAATGTTTTGCACTTTGTCCTGCTCTGAGCTGTGCAGTGTTTCAACACGCTGATGCGTGATCTCTTTGTCGATTACAGTTTCGGATTTGATCCTGACTCCCTTGTAAAAGAAAGTGCAATGCCAGACCTCCAGGGCAAATAAAGCTCAGCACTGGGGTCTCCTTTACAGTGTGACAAGAGAAAGAGGAGAAAGAAACTAGACCTGTCTTAAAAATACACATATCATTCTGGATCATGACAATACCCTGAGCTTCAATACTGGACTAAATCCCGGGCCTTCCTCTCTCCCTTCCTCTCATCTCCCTCTCCTCTCTCTCTCTCCGGCATTCCTATCCACACAGCCTCCTTATAAGGCGCTGTTGTGTTTTTCCTGGCGGTGCTCCAGCATTCCCAGTTCAAAGTCAGCCACGAGCCTCCGCAGCGGCAGCTGGAAATCAGCAGCCCCTGAAACTCCTCCCCCCGGGGCGCCGGGCTGCTCATTCTCCACACAACTCTGAACAACGACAAGAACTGCTGGACAACTGGGAAGCAAAGACTTCACCCTCAACACAGGAGCTCACGACTCTGAAACAAGGACTGGAGCAGATACAGCTAAGAGACAGAGAGACAGACAGAGAGGGAGCGACAGACAGACAGACAGATAAGAGGGAGTGACAGACACAGACAGATAGAGAGGGAGCGACAGACAGACAGACAGACAGACAGACAGAGGGAGCGACAGACAGACTGACAGATAGAGGGAGCGACAGACACAGACAGAGAGGGAGCGACAGACAGACTGACAGATAGAGGGAGCGACAGACAGACAGACAGAGGGAGCGACAGACACAGACAGAGGGAGTGACAGACACAGACAGGCAGACAGACAGACAGACTGATAGAGAGGGAACGACAGGCAGACACAGAGGGAGTGACAGACACAGACAGACAGACAGACAGACAGACAGAGGGAGTGACAGACAGACAGATAGAGAGGGAGCGACAGACAGAGGGAGTGACAGACAGACAGAGGGAGTGACAGACAGACAGACTGACACACAGAGGGAGCGACAGACACAGACAGGTAGGAAGGAAGCGACAGATAGACAGACAGACAGACACTTCTGGGTGACTATATATCCACTCAAGCAGGTTCAATGAAAAGCATACTTCATACACAGAAAGAAATATTGAGTTTATGGCAGTGATGATGGATGACCATCTGCACCTAATGAGAGGGAATTTCCTGTGTGTGCGTGTAGTAGCAGTTCGCTGCCAGCAGGGGGCAGCACTGTGTGAACTGTCGCTTGCAACATGGGAACAGCGGAAACATAACCAGTGAAAGCAGCTAATTGTTGGACCCAATTAAAACTCTAAAGTGCTTAGCAAGGGAAATACGAGGGGCTGTGGAGTTAACATTCCAGCCGGCAATTAGGAGCTCCGAGCTCAGCCTGGTTTAGGGTTACAGTTCTGGGCCATTACCAAGGCACCTCTTTATTAAAGAGGCATTTTCACTGCCCCATTAGTAAACCGAAACAATTTATAGCCAAGTCCTGCCTCCCTCCCAGACCCTGAGCACTAACCACTAGACCACACCTCCTCCCTCCCAGTCCCCCAGCTCGAACCTCGCTCCCAGTCACCAAGCTCTAACCAGTAGCCCACGCTGCCTCCCAGTCCCTCGGTTGTAACCAGTAGCCCACGCTGCCTCCCAGTCCCAGGCTCTGCATCACTCCAGCACTGCACTGGTCCCAGCTCTCACCTTCCACGAGGTCCCTCTTGTAGTCACTGTCGTTGTCGCTGTCAGTGGGCCTGTAGTAGATGTAGAAGCCCTGGATGGGGGTGTTGTTGTTGCTTGAGGAGGTGTACTGGAGGAAGGAGAGAGAGAGAGAGAGAGAGAGAGAGAGAGAGAGAGAGAGAGAGAGAGTCAGCGGGGCGTGGCAGTCTGATTTAACATCTAACACTAATCGGCATGATACATGACATTGCCTGCGCTGCCCGACTTAAAACACTCAAAACTGTTGACTGTTTTTTAAAGAGAACTCCACTCCACACTGCAGAGCGCTCTAGCAGTATAGGAAAGAGAACTCCACTCAGCACTGCAGAGCGCTCTAGCAGTATAGGAAAGAGAACTCCACTCAGCACTGCAGAGCGCTCTAGCAGTATAGGAAAGAGAACTCCACTCAGCACTGCAGAGCGCTCTAGCAGTATAGGAAAGAGAACTCCACTCCACACTGCAGAGCGCTCTAGCAGTATAGGAAAGAGAACTCCACTCCACACTGCAGAGCGCTCTAGCAGTATAGGAAAGAGAACTCCACTCCACACTGCAGAGCGCTCTAGCAGTATAGGAAAGAGAACTCCACTCCACACTGCAGAGCGCTCTAGCAGTATAGGAAAGAGAACTCCACTCTCAACACTGCAGAGCGCTCTAGCAGTATAGGAAAGAGAACTCCACTCAATACTGCAGAGCGCTCTAGCAGTATAGGAAAGAGAACTCCACTCTCAACACTGCAGAGCGCTCTAGCAGTATAGGAAAGAGAACTCCACTCAACACTGCAGAGCGCTCTAGCAGTATAGGAAAGAGAACTCCACTCAATACTGCAGAGCGCTCTAGCAGTATAGGAAAGAGAACTCCACTCCACACTGCAGAACAGTAAACTAATCTAATTTACTCAAATTTAGGACGTGTTTTTATTTTTCAGTCTGACCCCATATGAAACAATCATTTTCCTTGGGTAGCATATCTTTGTCTTATTTTTTCTCTAGAAGGTCACACTGTGGAGCTGGAGCTAAAAACTGTCTCTCCCCCTTCACTCAGCGCTGGTGCAGAAACGAGGAAAAGATTACGAAACGAGGCAAAAATCCCCATCCTCTTCAGTCTTATCAGCCAGCTATAAATAACTGACTGTGAATGCCAATCTTATAACAGGCAGCTTGGATTCAAGGAGCTCTCTAATCTCTGCTGGAAACACAGCTGTAATCAGAGCCACAGCGCCGAGATCATTAGCAGGGTGATTAGGTGTCTAAGGACCAGCTCATTTCGCCTTCCATTAAAACAAAGCAAAAGCAAACAAACTAGAGGAAGGCACAACTGAACCTGGCTTCTCTCCCAAGTGCACGAAGAAAAAAATAACAGCTTCAGACAGAAATGCTTCGTAGCTTTCCACTGATTTCATATTTTAACGTTGCTGGATTTTACATGCGTAATGTGGAAGTAAGAGCAATCAAGCTACTTCAAAACTAGCAGACGGATTTTCCCCTGTGTCCCTTCAGATGAAGAGCTGAAACGTTATCAGAAAGGTGCATGTGAAATCCAGTGTTTATGCTGCAGTAACTGTACAGTGTGTGGTCAGGGTTTCATATTGTGAATGTATTCAGAGTCTGATCCATATACACAACACAGTATACACCTGCAGGGCCGTACACTTTCATTTCATTTTGTCATTCATTTTCAAAGCTAAGCTTCGTGCGGTCTGACCAAGCTTAGCGTTTAATGTGTTTAATCTTACAGAATCTAAGCACTCCTAATTTGTACTGTACATTTGACTATAAACCAAGTCTGTGTTTTTTTCGTGCTAAGAACTACTTATTGGTCCCAACATTAAAAAATATATATTAGATTTATTACATTAAAAAGGGGAGGTGTGGTTATATCCTGGCTTCAGATCAGAGCCAGGTTATAAAAGGCGCTATATAATATATATATATATGTATGAAACAAGGGCGCTCTCGACTCACTGTCCACTTGAGCATGATCTGCGTGTCGCTGACGGCCTCCGTGTACGCGATGTGGGGTCCCGTGATTGGAGGCTTGGAGAAGCGCCCGCTGAACCCTGCCACCGAATAGGGCCTCGAGGGGGCGCTGTGCGGGCTCTCTCCGTACGTGTTCATCGCCACCACACGGAACTTATAGGAGGCACCTGGGGAGAGAGAGGGAACCTCAGACAGAGAGAACCGCACAAACTGAGACAGGCATGGAGATAACACTCCCAGCGCAGAGCAGTCTGATCCGTTCCTGGTGGTTTCGATTGAGAATCTTCTTCGGAAAATACTTCTGGTTGAAACATTTCTCACTCCTTGTTTAAACGTATGATTTTTTTCCATTTGAAGTCCCACCTCCAGCGGCCCCCTCTCTCTCACCTGGCTCCAGGCTGCGGACCTCCACAGACAGTTTGGAGGGGGAGATGCTGTCGGCCGCGACCCCCCACTCCGTGCTGCGCCCCAGTCGCCGGTACTCCACCCGGAAGGCTGTGATGGGGGACCCCCCATTCGCCCGGGGGATCCAGGTCACGTACACGGAGGTCTCGGTCGCCATGGAGATAGTGGGTCGGTCCGGGGCCTCAGGCACCACTGCGGAGCAAGAGCGAGAGCAGCGTCACAAACCGAGACCAGAACCACGCTAGCCCTGCACAGAACCATTATTACATTAAACTGAGACTGACAGAACCAAGCTAGCCCTGCACAGAACCATTATTACATTAAACTGAGACTGACAGACCCAGACTAGCCCTGCACAGAACGACCCTCGCCTGCGGAGACCTCAATACAAACAACAGAATAATCATTTACTGCAGCTCTAAAGACAAGTGCCTCCAGATACAGATTACACAGAGGCGGGCTCTCAGTGAGTAAATTACTCCGTGTTTTAAAGACAAACACACACCAGGTATTTCGCAGAAGGCAGTTTTAAGCAAGTCAGGTTGTTTATTTCCTGTTTTGTAACTTGATTTATTTTTAACTTTTGAAATTAAACAGAGTACGCTTTTCGAGAAAAGTGCTTTGGCAGTCAAACTTGATTTCATGAATTAAAATGGCCTAAAAAAAAAAAAAAAATTCCTTGGAACAGTTCTTAAAAAATCCAACAGCGCAGCTGAAAATGAAAACGATCCTGCATGTGCTCAATTAAACTGTGTTGCTTTGAAGCGCTGGACACCGCATGTAGCATCAAGCTATGCCGTCCACAAAGTGTGGATCAGACTCTGGTGAATCTCTCAAGAGCAGAGTGTGCTCTACCAGATTGATAAGAGAGCAGAACAGTGCTACAAGTAGTTGCTTGAGCAGTTTCCAGGGAAAGTCCACAGATTTAAAAATGACAGCACAAACATACCTCTTAGTAAGCATGCAGGAACGCAGGGTACTTACTGAGCTGGCGTGGCCAGAGACAGACAGAGAGAGAGAGTGGAATAAGAGAGAAGTGTTAGTAGAAACCTTAGACAGACATTATGAAATACAGGACAGTCTGGAATCCCTGGCAGGGATGGAAATAAGACTCCCATTGCATAGCAGCTTGATATAGGA
The DNA here is from genome assembly GCF_902713425.1 of Acipenser ruthenus. NCBI lineage: Eukaryota > Metazoa > Chordata > Actinopteri > Acipenseriformes > Acipenseridae > Acipenser > Acipenser ruthenus. The sequence continues at coordinate 6,722,861 of NC_081227.1, read as the reverse complement.
GTTTAACAGAACACACCTGACTGCGCTGGTTACCTAGACACACCGGGGTTAATCAAGCTGGCAGTAAAACCTGGAATGGATGACACTGCTATGCAGTAGGAGTCTTACTTCCACTCCTGATCCGGATACAGACAGAGATTGCGAGCGGCAAGGAAACATTTTGCCTACTGAGCTCAGTAAATACTTACTTCCAAAGTTAGTTTCAAAGCTGCCTGCTTTTTCTTCCTTTCACTTTTCAAACTTTAAAGACAGCAACATTTAAACAAATGCATTCTTTCAAAAGAGAAAAGAAATGGAGGGTGAAGTCTGAATTATTTTGGATTGGGTGGTTCTCGGAGAAGCTTGTGTGCTTCTTTGCACTCACCCCCACTGTGTCGCCCCGGGATCACCACTCCCAGCCTCTTCACAGGGGGGACCTTGGTGACCGGGGGGGTCTTCTTGGAGGTCGATGGCCGCTCTGCAAAGAGGGGGTGGGGGGGTAGGGGGGCATGGTCAGCTGAGGATCCAAAAACTCAAAAGACACCAATATGAACCAACAAGAACTAAAACAAAGCTGCCTTTTACTGTCAAAGCAAAGGAATCTGAGCTGTTCTGAACCAAGACTGAGGACCTTTAATGTTTGATTAGTGCTGTGCTGTGTCATGCTGTGCTGTATGGTGTGGGGCTGTGCTGTATGGTGTGGGGCTGTGCTGTGTCATGCTGTGCTGTGCTGTGTGGGGCTGTGCTGTGTCATGCTGTGCTGTATGGTGTGTGGCTGTGCTGTGTCATGCTGTGTCATGCTGTGCTGTGCTGTGTGGGGCTGTGCTGTGTCATGCTGTGCTGTATGGTGTGTGGCTGTGCTGTGTCATGCTGTGCTGTATGGTGTGGGGCTGTGCTGTGTCATGCTGTGCCATGCTGTGTGGGGCTGTGCTGTGTTATGCTGTGCTGTATGGTGTGTGGCTGTGCTGTGTCATGCTGTGCTGTGTGGGGCTGTGCTGTGTCATGCTGTGCTGTGCTGTGTGGGGCAGTGCTGTGTCATGCTGTGCTGTGCTGTGTCATGCTGTGCTATATGGTGTGTGGCTGTGCTGTGTCATGCTGTGCCATGCTGTGTCATGCTGTGCTGTATGGTGTGTGGCTATGCTGTGTCATGCTGTGCCATGCTGTGCCATGCTGTACTCTCTTGCTCTGTTACTCACCCTTGCTGGTGCGGAAGGTGAGCATGGCTGCCTGCCCCTCTCCCGCCTGGCTGCGTGCCACCATCAGCACCTCGTACAGGCTGGAGGGCTCCAGCTCCGTCAGACGCAGCTCGTTCTCACTGCCAGGGACGCGCACCGTGTACCAGCCTCCCACCATGTTCCCTCCGTCATCCAGCTGGGGGGGAGCGAGGGGTGCCAGAGAGAAATCACGTTAATAATCCAGAGATTATTTACAGCTGGGTCATTTTCCTGCAGCAGGCCCAGCTACTCAAATCATGCTACGTCTTTGTGGCGGGTTTGTGTCTTACCTTGCGGTACTTTACGAAGTACGCGTTGATGGGGGTCCCCCAGTCCCTCCCGGGCCTCCACACCAGGTCGTACATGTCAGGTTTGAGGGTCTGGGGGGCGCTAAGAATGATGGGGGCTTCGGGAGGAGGGTCCGCGCTGGTCCTCTCTGTGGGTGTGGCCTTGTCCTCTCCATGCCCCGCCTCCTGTCTGTAACCCCCCTCCCCCTCGTCACTCTGAACCAGGTCGCCGCCCCCGGAGGGAGGGGCTTCCCCAGCCACGCCCACCGTGCTGCTCTCGAACGGAACTGCCAATCAAACAAAAGGAGTTTTGTTATTGGCTGTGAAATGGGGCTCCAGTTTAGTTATTTTTCAGGAACCAATTGGGTTTCTGCCTTGATTTTACACCAATCTGTACAAAACTTGTACCACACACTCCTAGCCTACAGAGGTTTTGCATTGCATGTGGCTGAAAACTTTTCAGACTAAGAAAGAGATTCCGACTTCACATGGGAGTGATCTAAAAACGCCTTTAGAAGTATCTCTGCATTCTGCAACCCTCTTTGCAGTCCTGCAGTATAACAGCCCGAACTCTCTTAAAACACCCCCCCATTTAAAAAACACGTCCTGGTCTAAAAAAAGCAAACAACCAAAATTAAAAGAAATCAAAACGTGCGCAAACGTGTGTCTCTCTCTGGACACACTGTAGCAGCGCGGGCCCCTGGTAATGGTGCTTCGGTGAGTGCTGACGGTTTATTTTACAAAACAGACAGCCCTGGACCGGTAACCTTAAACCCAGCATCTCAAGCAGCCCCCAGCTGCCATGCATTCCACACTCAGCCCATTAAAATACCAGCAGAGGAAGAGAGCAGGCTGCAGCAATGCAATCCTCTCTCTCTCTCTCTCTCTCTCTCTCTCTCTCCCCTTCTCTCTCTCCCTCTCCCCTTCTCTCTGTCTCTCTCTCCCTCTCCCTCTCCCCTTCCCTTCTCTCTGTCTCCCTCTCCCCTTCTCTCTGTCTCTCTCTCCCTCTCCCCTTCTCTCTGTCTCCCTCTCCCCTTCTCTCTGTCTCCCTCTCCCCCTCTCTCTCTCTCACATCTGCCTTCTCGTCCTGTCTCCTCTAGATATCCAAACTGTAGAGATAAATGCCCTCCCTCAGATTAAGGAAACTTTTTTTTTCTTTAACATTCCAGTTTATCATCGCAAGCTCAATTAAACAAACCTAATGCTAAAAATCAGACACAGCATGGACCTTTTGTACAAGTAACTTCTGGGATAGAAATAAGACTCCTATTGCATAGCAGTTTCACCCATTCCAGGTTTTGCTATGAGCTTGATTAGCCACTGTGTATAGATAACCAACAGTCTTACTAAACTCATGGTACAACCAGGAATGGGTCAAACTGCTATGGAATGGGAGTCTTATTTCCACCCCTGAACTTACAAACCTCACAGGACTCTGGACTCCTCCCTGTGAATAACTGCAGCAAAGCACAGGAGTCACCTACCCACGGTGAGGAAGGCCTCAGCCTGGACAGAGCCCAGCTCGTTGGAGGCCTCGCAGACGTATCTCCCGGAGTGGCCCAGGGAAGCGGGCTGGATGTAAAGTGAGCTGCTCCCTGCCCGGGACATGGTGAAGTGGGGAGGGTCAGCACTCCAGGCCCGGGCTGCGGCCTGCGGGGCTCTGCGGGGCTGGGCTCGGAGCAGGTGGGCTGGGTGGCTGCTGATGGGTCCCTGGCTGTCGTACCAGCGGATGAGAGGAGGGGGGCGCCCACTGGCATTGCAGGACAGAGCCACGAAATCCCCCTCTGCCACCTTGGAGCTGGAGGGAGGGGAGGTGATGACGGGCTTGGAGCTGTGCCCTGAAAAACACAGGAGAGAAATCAAAAACACAAACAACAACAACAGATATGAGGATTTGCTCCCAGTGAGCCCCCCAGCCAACTTTAAGAAGGACTGCTTTTAATTCTTTCACTGGTTACTCATATTTGCAACCAACTGTTTGAAAAGTAGATCTGGTCAATGTAGCTGCTGTGCAGGCACACCCCTACAAGATACACACCCCGCTGTGTCACTCTGCTGTACCTGATTGGATGATGAGCCTCCCAGCTGACTGCGCCGAGCCAATCCCGTTGTCAGCCAGGCACTGGTACACGCCCTGGTCCTGGTGCGTTACCGCGGCGATGCGGAGGCGGGCTCCGGAGAGCTGGTGCCGGGGGGAGGGGAGCAGGGGGGCAGCGTTGTGGAACCAGGTGATGTTGGGGGCGGGGTTACCCCGTGAGGCACAGGTAAAACGGGCAGTTGAACCCACTGGAAGGGACTGATCCGAGAGACCCCGCAACAGATAGGCTGGCTCTGAGGGAGGGAGGGAGAGAGGGGGTGAGAGACCTGATTTATAACAGGGTGTCCAATCAAGGGTCCTTCCACTCCAGTTTTAACAGGTCAAATGAGATCGTGAGCGACTTCAGCGTCTGTCTCTTACCGAGTACCCTGACTGTGTAGTTTGCCATCACCAGCTCCCCTGCCTCAGTCTCCGCGATGCATTGGTAGTCTCCCGCGTCAGTCTCCCTCGCGCTGTCCAATACCAGGTTACTGTGGAGCAGTCTCCGCCTCCCGCTCAGTGCCAGGCTCCGCCCCCCCTTGGTCCAGTGCACTGTGGGGGCGGGGCTTCCCGAGACGACACACTCCAGGGTGAGAGAGTCGGGCTGGACCACGGTGAGGAGCAGGGGGGTCCTGGGGTAGAGGATCCGAACTGGGGTCCTACCTTCCGAGCCTGCAGACAGACAGGAGGCGAAGCTTTCAGAACAGGGAGGCTGGCAGGGTTTAAACCTTTTCCCCGCGTTTGACAATCTAATCTATTCACATGTTTTATACACTTAAGTGAAGCTGTCGTTGGAAATCCCCTGATCCCCTTGTACAATGATCAGGCTCTTTGTTTTCTGTTGCTCCACACGTGCTGCCTGCGTCTCTTCTCAGTTTAATTTCTCCAGCCTCCCACACAGTCAGTGAGGCAGCCATGCAGAACGCCACATCAGTCAACCTGAACAGAACTGTTCACTTCATTAGAATACACACTGATGTGTAATGTATTTCACTTTGCATACCATACTCTTGAAAATATGAACCTACTAGTTTTTTTAGCAAGTCTGCTAGTGCGGTGGAGAGAATTTTATTTTAAGCTGTCGACCCAGCACGCTTTGATCTTCAGAGGTGATTCGCCCCAAGCCATGTAGAAGACAATTCTTACTGCACGATCACGTGATCTTGTTCAGCCAATCACGGCGTTCAGTTTATAAATGCATGTGAAATCCAGAGTCAGCTGCAGTATCTGTACAGGATGTGTGCAGTGTAAGGTTATTTATTCAATGTGTATTCAGTCTCCTCCATGCATCCCTACATGCTGTACACATTAATGTCATAGTGTTGCAATGCATTATCAGACCCCCCCCCCCCCCCCTCCCTCCTGGAGGACCGGTCCCAGCAGCACTGCCCCCTCGCCCCTGCTCTGGGTACTCACGTCGGACTGCCAGCCTGTGCCCGTGAGGCTCCACTTTGGTCTCGCGAGTCACAGGGTTCATCGCCCCACACTTATAGGTCCCCCGATCCTGCGCGGACACAGACACGATCTGGAGGTTCCCCGATGGAAGAATTAGGAAGTTATCTGTCAGACGACGAAGAAGAAGAAGACGACCTCAGAATAAAACATGAACGGAAGCGTCTTCTCAAATCTCAGATTTCCTGTAGATCCAGGAGTTTCACAATGCTTGAGCGGTCCCTCCTTCGCTGTATCCTACCTGTCGAGTGCTCAAGCCACTTCCCTTGAACCCGGTACCGTGGCAGTGCCGGGGGGTTACTCTTCGGTAGACGGCACTCAATGTGCGCAGCGCCACCTTCCTCTGCCGTAACCGTCTCCCGAGCCGTTTCACCGAAGTCAGACAGACCTGCCCACACAGACAGACAGACAGACTCTTTACATGACTCGGCATACAGTACAATCAGGTACCTCTCCACACTCGCAATCACATCAGTCAGAAGAAACCAAATTCTTATTGGAATATCTACCTCCCTATCCATGCCTCCATCCACCTAGCTGAACGGGTCTGCACTGGAGTGCAGAAACTCGCATGGAGGTCCCAGTGCTGCACATTTTTAACCCGCATGTCAGTTTCTGGCTGGTCTTAAACCAGGATAACCGAATTAAAGATCTTCCTATAAAAGTTAAAAATCCTGGGGGCTTGCTTTGAAATGAGAAGCTACGTCAGTGTGGTCGCACTGAGCTTCCTCTTTCCTGAAGAGCTAATAAAGAGCTCCCTGGAGGGCCTGTGCTGATCAGCTCTGAGCCGCGCGTGTGTTTATGGAGTGTGCTTCCTGAATGGAGTGGAATGACCCATTCAGACCTGGAGCGAGTGTCCCAGCTCCCTCCCTCCCGCCTCGCTTCCCTCTAACGAGCTCCGGGCATCCTCCACAGGAAGCCCGCAGGCTCATAAAGGACCCCTTGGGGAGGCGTCTGGCTGAGTGCCTGACTGGAACCTCGTAGCTTCCCTCCTGTGACCCGAAGCAGTGGAGACAGACCTTCAGAGATGCAGAGCAGAGAGGCTGGCTGCTGCAGAGGGAAAACGAGAGCTGTGTGGATAGACAGTGTTCTATTATTCTAGACCTGCTCCACACGCACCCTTAACCAGGCAATTGTTTCAACCAGTTCTTTTCACCTTTCTTTAAATTTGCATTGCAATCTTGTGATGACCTAACATAGAGCTCCCTGATGTTTCTATCCCACAAATGATAATGCACTAGAAATCCATTACTTTCAGCTGCATTATTTAATAGGTTCACATTAAGCACTGCAAATGTGTACAAACATGATCGCCAGAGAACAGGCGTTACTGGTGGCAGCAGAAGGGACGAGACTTGAAACTGGAGTTTTCGTGCATGCTTGTTAAGGGAACAGTCTGAATGAAACAAAGTCAACACGTGTACCTTTAACATTCATTCACACTGAAAATCTTAACTACAGATTCCCATTGCTAGCAGTTAGCAGACACACCCACGCCACGGTAGCGCGTCGTACCTGCCAGGGACACGTAGGCACTCCTGCTGATGATCGCTCCCGCGGCTGTGCTGGCCACGCACTGATAGCGCCCGCCGTGGAGCGGCTGCAGGGACAGGAGCGAGAGTGACCCCGGCCGCACCTCCACTCCGGCCAGCCGCTGACCGTCCAGCTGCTGCCCATTGAAGAGCCAGGACAGGAGGGCGGAGGGGGGTTCGGCGGCACAGCGCAGCTCCACCTGGCCCTCGGCGACCTGGACTGCAGACAGAGGCTCTGAGAGGAAGCGCAGAGGGACGTCTGGAAGGAGACAGAGACACTGGTGAAGAGCTGCTGGAAATATTCCATCTCAGGATGTGCAGCGGTCCCTCGTTCTAACACGATTCTACGACACGCTGAAACCCCAGAACGAAGCTCAGGACGGACAGCAAGACTCCCTTATCCAATGAAGTTTAGCTAGGACACAGCATGCTCACAGCAACACTGGGAACGGCTCAAACTGGAATGCAACGGAAGCCTGTTTCCCTGTCCGGGTGCTCTTTGGAATACGCATGCATCTCCTTAAACAGAATGGAAAATTCACCTCATGACAGAATGGGGGAAAAAAAAAATCCTCAAGTAAAAATGAAACCCTTTTAGGAAAATATGGACTCAATCAACCCCTACACTGAATTTCAATTTCAATTTTTGAAAGTCGCACCTTTACAAGCACAGACAAAGCCACTCCCAAGGCATATAGTCTCAGTTCTCCTAATGCAGAATTGCATCTAACATTGTGAAGGTTTAAAGGTGTCAACGTTCAAAACAGTAAACTAAAATCCTCAAGGCTGTAGAATTTTACTAAACGTTTACCCGGAAATGTACTTATTAAAAACTGTATCTTGCATTAGTTTCCTTACATTTGTTTAAAACAAAAAGTGTAACCATTTACAGTAACTATTGTAAACCACTGGAATTAAAAGAGAAGTAAACTATGAACAGAGGCATGAAGATCAAATCAAGTGCACTTTATAACTGAAGATCTGTATGATACTTTAAACGCTAAATGAAATGTCTGATCAGTTAAGCACAGATTTAGAGCCTTGATTGTAGCTCGGTGGAGCAGTTTACCTGCACAGGTGATGATGGAGGTGAGGGTGAGACAGAGGAAGCTTGGAATGATCCCCGGAACGGGACCCATATCGCTGCGTCTCCCAAATATCCGGGCAGGAATTCCACAAGGAGAGTCTGGAGCCGCCCAAGCAAACCTGCAGCACAGGGAGGTAAAACAGGTCAGAGACTCAGCAACAGCGATGCTTTCTGATAAACTGATTATTAGAGCTTGTCAATTAATCAGGTACCTTAAAGTCCAGTGTGATCTAGTAATTAGCACTTACTTTCTATAACCACTGAGCTCCTCAAACCCCCTGCCTTCCACACTGCAGCCCAGCGCTTTCTTTATCTAACCACTGAGCTACTCAAACCCCATGCCTTCCACACTGCAGCCCAGAGCTTTCTTTGTCTAACCACTGAGCTCCTCAAACCCCCTGCCTTCCACACTGCAGCCCAGTGCTTTCTTTATCTAACCACTGAGCTCCTCAAACCCCCTGCCTTCCACACTGCAGCCCAGCGCTTTCTTTATCTAACCACTGAGCTCCTCAAACCCCCTGCCTTCCACACTGCAGCCCAGTGCTTTCTTTATCTAACCACTGAGCTCCTCAAACCCGCTGCCTTCCACACTGCAGCCCAGCGCTTTCATTATCTAACCACTGAGCTCCTCAAACCCCCTGCCTTCCACACTGCAGCCCATCGCTTTCTTTATCTAACCACTGAGCTCCTCAAACCCGCTGCCTTCCACACTGCAGCCCAGCGCTTTCTTTATCTAACCACTGAGCTCCTCAAACCCCCTGCCTTCCACACTGCAGCCCAGCGCTTTCTTTATCTAACCACTGAGCTCCTCAAACCCGCTGCCTTCCACACTGCAGCCCAGCGCTTTCTTTATCTAACCACTGAGCTCCTCAAACCCGCTGCCTTCCACACTGTAGCCCAGCGCTTTCTTTATCTAACCACTGAGCTCCTCAAACCCCCTGCCTTCCACACTGCAGCCCAGCACTTTCTTTATCTAACCACTGAGCTACTCAAACCCACTGTCTTCCACACAGCATTTTCTTTTAATTGGGTGTGTTTGTGCTTGATAAGAGAGGCACGGACCCCATCCCCAGCCCTGGCTTCCTCTATGATATCACTGCGATCCCACACTGTGCTGCCCCTCACATATTCAGCGTTGCCTGAAGCCCTGGAAGAGACACCAGTGACAGTGAAAGAAAAAGAGAGGCTGTAATTAGAAACATTCCTGTTCTTTTGAATCCGCTTTTTGCCAATAATCCCAGAGGCTTTGATCACTGGTTCCTGCACGCTGGTCTGAGTCTGACTGCTGGGGGAGGGACAAAGACAGCCAGCTGGGCTTTCCTGCCCTGGACTGGGGCAGGGGGATTAGAAGAGACAGGATCTCTTTCAGAGGGTAGCCTCAGGCGTCAGCACCTGGAGCAAGTATTTCTGGGGGGTGCAGACCAGCGTCATTAAACACTTCAGATAATTATTGAAGAATAACACTGAAAGATAAATTCTATCTCATCTAAGGCAAGAGAAATGGCAGCTTTCTTCAGCACCTTTCAGTTAAGGTGTTTTTAAGCTGGCCACAGTGGTTTTCAATTGCTAAAAATTCCTCTAGCCGTGTAGTTTTCTGTCTTGTGCACAAAACTCACAGACAGACATGCTTCAAAAACTACCAATAGCTACAGTCATTGCTCTGCGCACATCAGACTGCCATATAAATTCAAAAGGAAAACGTTTAAATCCATGTGCACTGAGAGTATGAATTTGTGGCTATATGTGTAAAGTGGAAACACACAGAAATGCACTTTCTATAAAGAAGCAAAGCCCTCACATCAAGTGATGGATATCACTCTGTACTCCACTGGAGTGGACTTTGAGCTGTGGTTATAAAAAGCTATTAAATAAGAAAAAAAATCCTGTCCCAACTGCAGGAAATGAAGTGAGCGAGACAGACAGACAGTCCTCTGGATAATTTAACACGTTTACATAGCTTTGCAAACTTACAATGCAAACATTCAAACTGCACTCGAATGCTGTTCTCTTCAACATTTAAAAGAGAGAGAGAGAGAGAGAGAGAGAGAGAGAGAGAGAGAGAGAGAGAGAGAGAGAGAGAGAGAGAGAGAGCAAGCAAGAGAGGGGGCGCAGAGTGCTTTACTATCAGATTGACAATGTTGTTTAAAAAGAAAAAGATGAAAAAAGGAGTGGAATCCCTTCCCGGCTGGAACGCTCCTCTCTCTAGATAAGCGAAGCCCCCTTTTCTGTACCCCAGCAAATCAGCTTATTCGTACCTCATTTCTAGTGGCTCTTTAATGGACACAACCCTCTTAACAGGATAGAAAAGCGATTCAGGGACTCGAACACACAAGAGCTCGGCCAAAGCAAACAAGCCCTCTTCAGACGCACTTGCTCCCAGTGCTGGGGATTCCACGGGCCGTGCTTTGGCACACGATGAGCAGCTATGTATCAAACCATCACAGCTGCATTCCAGACATGTCGACAGGGACAGATCAGCTGCAGCCTATTAGTGTTTGCATTGCACTTACATTTTTGCAGAACAGATCCTTAAAAGCTTTAAAAGTGCAGTCCGACATTGAAACCATTCGCTGCCTTCCAGAAGAGTTTCACGGATAACAAGCTAAGAATGTTCTTCACAGACTAAATGATTTCAGTGGCAGGCCAGCTGAAGGTTTTGTGTTGCAAAAACAAATTGTTGCACTTCACTATTTTAAAATCACTAGCCGCTGGAATCCTGGGTTCAAATGATTTCTGTTGTATTTCTAGGGCAGCAGTGTGGAGTAGTGGTTAGGGCTCTGGACTCTTGACTGGAGGGTCGTGGGTTCAATCCCAGGTGGGGGACACTGCTGCTGTACCTTTGAGCAAGGTACTTTACCTAGATTGCTCCAGTAAAAACCCAACTGTATAAATGGGTAATTGTATATAAAAATAATGTGATATCTTGTAACAATTGTAAGTCGCCCTGGATAAGGGTGTCTGCTAAGAAATCAATAATATTAATAATAAATAATAATAAGTTGAATAGGTTCTGCATGCTAAAATCAGCTAATAAACGGGTGCCCTGGATTATTGAGGTCCCCTGGTTTTGGAGCTGCTTTGTCGGCACTCTCACTTCAAACAGAGCAGCCCCAGTCCAGTCCTGTTCCACTCTGCTGTACTAGCGCTAAACTTCATAAGAACCAATATCAAAAATGTAAAAAAATTCAGCTTTGCAGTGGTAAACCAAAACCCGCTTGAAATAACCAGCACTTTATTTCATCCAGAAATCACTGTCCCATGAAGAGCAATGCAGCGCGCCCGGTTTATTTCCTCAAAGCTGCCTCTTTCGAAGCGTGCTCTGCTCAAACGAACGTGATAACAGTATCTCAATCTGCACAGGAAGCTCCACAGACAGGTGGACGCAGGTACAGCGCTGCACCAAACAAAGGCTTCGGAAAGGGGACATCCAAAACAAACCAGCTGTAGAGCTGCTTGCTGACGAGGACACAGGCAGACAGATTGTGATATAACCAGCACGGGCTTCGCTGATAGAGAAACGGATCTCGCTGGATAGATATCACACAGCGATGGGGTTTGTGGAGACTGATAGCGACACCACTATAGACTGGCTGAGATCAGATTCAATCTATAAAAGGTACCGAATACAAACACGTTTCATTGCTGCTGATAAAAGAAGTCATTGAAGAAGAGGACGTCCCCCCACAAGATGCCAATATGGGTAAGCAAACTACAGCAGGAACCCTCATCCGCACAGTGGAAGACATTCAAGTGATCTTATCTTAAAGCTGGCTCTACAATTTACACACGGCTCACCATGCTTGTGCGTGATCTACTGTGCTTTACTGTGTTTTTTTTCCTAGGGATCAGCAGGGCAAAGTTATTAAGATTTATTCCCACTGATAACACACTGACAAATATCAACTTGTAAAAAAAAACAAAACACAGCAATACAAAGTACAATTCATGGAACCTGCTCTAGCCTTGCACCAAGTCCTGGGTTTATGATCTACTTTCAATTAAGTATATTTGTTTCAATTATCAGGAGCCAGGCTGTTCTGGGGCAGCAGTGTGGAGTAGTGGTTAGGGTTCGGGACTCTTGACTGGAGGGTCGTGGGTTCAATCCCAGGTGGGGGACACTGCTGCTGTACCCTTGAGCAAGGTACATTACCTAGATTGCTCCAGTAAAAATAATGTGATATCTTGTAATTGTAAGTCGCCCTGGATAAAGGCATCTGCTAATAAATAATAATAATAATAATAATAATAATAATAATAATGTTAAAATAAATTGTTCCTCCCTTAGAGCTGTGAGGAGGAGTGCGATCACAGCAGACTTACCAGGGGTTTGATTGTTAAACTCCTGGTGCCTAATCATTTCAATACCACGAGGAGTTCTGAAGCCCAGGACTGGGTGCAGCAGGGCTAGTGAGAATTTCCAGCCCTACTATCGAACAGCAGATTGGCAAATCAAGATACTGAAGCAGCCCGTCTGTGAACATCCTCAAGTCTGGAAGACATCAAAGCTGCTGTACTCCAGCTCTTCAAATCGAGGACAACTTGAAAGCTTCCACTTCACTGCCCAGCAAGCTCTCCCAGAGACGGGGGGTGTGCCAGGGGCGCTACGCAGTGAGCCTTCAAACAATATCACTTCGGCTCTGAGAAAAAACACGGAGAGGACAGCCGGGGAAATAATAAACTACACCCGACACAACCCCGGGGTCACGAACGAACACAGAAACTCAGGGCTGCTGACCATGCAACCCTTTCTTGTGGTCCACAGAGAAAAGTCTCCAGGATGATGAACGGGTTGCTGAGGAGCAGGGGGAGTGATGCAATCTGGAGCTTGCTGGTAGGAATCCTGGAGCCGCTGAGTTTAGGATTGGGGTGGGAAAATCTAATGGGGATAGTTGACCTCACTGGATTGAAAAACTTGGAAGTGATTTTGCATCCTAGCTGTGCGTCTCCTTCACTCTCTCGTTTGTCACGTACAGGCTTGAAATCTGAAATTTTCTTTTGAAACACAAAACCGATTCCACAGCGGCTTGACGTGTTAAATGCTGTGCATTTTTCAAAGGCTACAGTTGCACTTTTGTTTTAGTTTTGAAAAACAATCCGCTTTCTTCTTTTTTTCTTCTTGTTGTTTAATGCGTTTGCAGGTAGCATACAACGCCGCTTCTGATCTCCAGATCATTGGATACGGGCCTGCTTTCCTTTCAAAGGAAATCCATCTTTCCAGAAATGACAGATTAAAAGTTAAGCTGACAAAAGCGCTCGTTTAAGGAGTATCTCTTTACCCAGGAGCTCGAGTTGCTCTGTAAACAAGGCAAGGGATATAAATCACTTCCTCGCCCTGCTTTCAGCCCGCAGCTACAGCTTCAGCATTTCAGGGCAATCCTTCACACAGAATGTGGAGCCTGAGGGGAGGAGGGGAGGAGCAGAGACTGATCCTTCAACAAACACCGCAGTTACAAAGAGACTTCCCTCACTCCGGCTCCTCTCCTCTCCTGCTGCTGCTGAGTGAAGCAAGCGATCTGTGCTTTCTCTAAGCAATACTCAAACCCCCTGCCTTCCACACTGCAGCCCAGCGCTTTCTTTATCTAACCACTGAGCTCCTCAAACCCCCTGCCTTCCACACTGCAGCCCAGCGCTTTCTTTATCTAACCACTGAGCTCCTCAAACCCGCTGCCTTCTACACTGCAGCCCTGCACTCTAACCACTGAGCTCCTCAAACCCACTGCCTTCCACGCTGCAGCCCTGCACTCTAACCACTGAGCTCCTCAAACCCCCTGCCTTCCACACTGCAGCCCAGTGCTTTCTTTATCTAACCACTGAGCTCCTCAAACCCCCTGCCTTCCACACTGCAGCCCAGCGCTTTCTTTATCTAACCACTGAGCTACTCAAACACGCCTCTATTCAGTTATCAAAGATAAAACAGTTTCTAGTCACCTAGATGTTTGCTTTATAAATAGACTCAAATAAATGAATGGCTGTGTGGCTGTGCGCTGCAGTGTTTCAACTCGTACCTGCGTGGAGGTGGAGAGCAAGTTGAGACAGTGTGCTGGATAGGAGATAAACCTGCGTGCTCCCCAGTGCCAGCCTCCTGCCTGGGGGGGAGCAGAGACACAGACAGCCTTGAAAACTGAGAGCCAATGTTTCTAACAACAAATGTCCTGCACCAGTTTGAACACGCAGCCCACACGGCACCCCCGTCCAAGACAAACACAATTTCAATCAATACTTTAAAACAAAAAGGAGGACACCTTTTCTCATAAAGAACCACTGGATTACAGCGAAGGAGAACGAGCCTGCTGTGCCGGCTAGCGTTCGCTGCCTTCCCCCTCTGGACAGACACCAGGCTAATCCACTAGACCAGGCGTGGCCAGCCCTGCTCCTGGAGAGCCGCAGGGTCTTCTGGTTATCGTTCCACCCGAGTTCTCATAACCGATTATTTTCTTAATTGGTCAACACTAACACGATTTCCAGGTCTTTAGTCATTGATGATTTAAAACATACCCAGAAAACCCACGGGAGCTTGTGCTTGTCAAACCCCCCTCGCTGGAGAGAGTGGTTCAGTCCGAGTCCCCCCCTGCATATATAGGTTGATCAAATCGAACCCCCAAAAAGTTCTTGTAGACAAACGATTGGGCTTGTGCTTTCATTCTTGCAACCAGATCAAACTGTTTCCTGTATCTGCTTGACTGAGGACTGAGTAAGTAGAACTGCAAAGCAAACAGGACTCTCTGTCTCTCTCCCTCCCTCCCTCTCTCTCTGTCTCTCTGTCTGTCTCTGTCTCTCTCTCACTGTCTCTCTCCCTCCCTCCCTCTCTCTCTGTCTCTCTGTCTGTCTCTGTCTCTCTCTCACTGTCTCTCTCCCTCCCTCCCTCTCTCTCTCCGTCTCTCTGTCTGTCTGTCTCTGAGTGTCTCTCTCTCACTCTCTCTCCCTCCCTCTCTCTCTGTCTCTCTGTCTCTCTCTCTGTCTCTGTCTCTCTCTCACTGTCTCTCTCTCCCTGTCTCTCTCCCTCCCTCTCTCTCTGTCTCTCTCTCACTGTCTCTCTCTCTCTCTGTCTCTCTCTCTCACTGTTTCTCTCTCTCACTTTAGCACTCTGTGATAATCATCCTCTTCCTGCCTTCCCGCAGGCTCACAGTACTGCCTGGCACTGCAAAGGAACTTGATTCACACCCGGAAGGTAAACAGCGAACACTTTAGGTGTGGATCGTAAAGCACTTAATAAAAGGTGTCCCTGCTATCCTTCTCGCATGCAAATCAGGGGTTTAACACCCTGACACAAACACACACACCCTGACACACACCCTGACACACACACTGACACACACACTGACACACACACACACACACACTGACACAGACACACACACCCTGACACAAACACACACTGACACACACACTGACACAGAGACACACACACACTGACACACTGACACAGACACACACACACTGACACAAACACACACACCCTGACACACACCCTGACACACACACTGACACACACACTGACACACACACACACACACACTGACACAGACACACACACCCTGACACAAACACACACTGACACACACACTGACACAGAGACACACACACACTGACACACTGACACAGACACACACACACTGACACAAACACACACACCCTGACACACACACTGACACAGACACACACACACACACACACACACTGACACAAACACACACACCCTGACACACACACTGACACAGACACACACACTGACACAGAGACACACACACTGACACAAACACACACACCCTGACACACACACACTGACACAGAGACACACACACAAACACACACACCCTGACACACACACTGACACACACACACTGACACACACACACTGACACACACACACTGACACAAACACACACACCCTGACACAGAGACACACACACACACACACACACACATTGAGACACACACACTGACACACACACACACACACACTGACACACACACACTGACACAGAGACACACTGACACTGACACACACACACACTGACACAGAGACACACACACACACACACTGACACACACAGTCGTTTCACACGCTTCAGTTTTCCTTTTGGCTGATGTCAAAGCAAGCCTGCAGAGTCGCCTCTCGTATTACCATTGTCTCAGCCCGTGCTCCAAGTTGTCAAGGATGTAATTTCATAGTGATATATAAGGACAATCTGTCAGCCTCTCACCCTTATCGAGTTTCGCTCACAGACTCGCAACACGCAACATGTTTTTTTCAAATTGACTTCTGTGTATGGAGATTGATGCGTTCCAAAAGTGAGCGTTTTCAATAAATAAAAATATGATATTCACGCACACACAGTGTCAGTGTCCTCACCCAGCCCGGCTCAGAAGACTGGAACACTGTCTGCCAGGCACCTCCAAAAACTGAGATTATTATTAGAGACTGCTCACAAAGCTTATTGTCAAATAAGCATTCACAAAACCGGTCTCCACCATCTTTTAATACCGTCAGTAGAGTTAAAGTTTGGTGAATCGGGCCTGTAGCACAGCGTGTTAGATTCTCAAAGATCATTACACGAAATCGCCAGAACAGCCCTGTTTTTTGTGGGTTTTTTTCCAGAAAGGACTCCTATTTAATTTAGGGGCTTGTAAATGGTTTAACATTGTTTCGGTAGCTTTATTTTGCACAGGCAAAAATAAGCAATTACCCGACGAACTTCAATAAATCCATAACTGCATATCAATTTAATAACGGATTTACGTCATGCCAAGCACATCATTACCATAGTTTCTCCTTAGCTTTTTGGCGATTTCTTTTCCCCCAGTAATAGCATCAACCGCTAATACAAATTTGGAGCTTTGATCATTTCCAGACGAGATTCAGCCGAGACAGTTCACCCCCCCCACCCCCACATTTAAAAAGTGTTTTGAATTTTCCTTTCTGATTCCAGGGCTGGCTGAATTCCTCAGGTGCTCCTGGCTAATGTGATTCCCAGGGCATCCTATCCGCTCCGAGGATCAAGAGCTTGTGCATTCTCTCCTGCAGTCCCCCAACCCAGCCTGGCCGTTCCACTTAATCAAAGCCAGAATAGTCCTGCACAGCCCTGCTGCCTTCCCATTGTGCATGCTGACTGCCTGCCTGCCTCCCTCCCTCTGCAATGCAGGCAGGGACACTGCGGGGCTCCGACACTCACTTTCAAGCTCAAGAGCCTCTGGTGTCGGGTTCAGAGCTCTCAGAGGGGGGGCGGTCAGTGACCTTCTCCTGCGTGTCTGACTGAGGTGCCTGCGTTTTATTACATTAAAATTAAATTAAATAAAAACTCCTTCCAGGATACAGCGCGTCAAAATGAGCCGGTCTTGACGTTTCCAAGAGGGCCCCAAACTGCCTGTGCGCTCCTAGGTTTATTCACAACGTCAGCCCGCTTCACCTTTTTGAAACCTGTTTGAGTTTATTTTAGTACAGCCTCGTAAAACAAAGAGAAAGCACAGAAGGGCTGTTTTTATTAAACAAGCCCCACCGATGTATATAAGAACGACCCAATTTTAATTTTTAAACACCGCGGACGCAGTGGCGCGACTTTCTGCTACTATTTTCTGCCGAGGCTCCAGAAAGCGTTACTCAGCCTGAAAGGGGTGTGAAGGACAATCACCAGCCAGCTCCCAGCGACACGACAAGACAATCACCCAGCCAGCTCCCAGCGACATGTCGACAATCACCCAGCCAGCTCCCAGCGACACGTCGACAATCACCCAGCCAGCTCCCAGCGACACGACAAGACAATCACCCAGCCAGCTCCCAGCGACACGTCGACAATCACCCAGCCAAATATTATTATTATTATTATTATTATTATTATTATTATTACTGTTCAACGCTAAAATCGTCCAAATCAACTGAAGCCACTTTTTGCTGTCGTGCTCCTTGTTTGTGGAATTCTATTCCGGTTGACATCAGGCAGGTTGAAACATCGGATTATTTTAAGTCTAAATTGGAAACTTTTTTCGAATGTGCTTTTATATAACTGGTTGTCACTGGAGTGTGTTGTACACATGAGCTCTCTTGTTTTGTACAGCGCTCTGGGGTGCCATGGCGTGAAGGGAGGGCGCTATATAAAAACACATTTGCATTGTATTGTAATGCCTCCCCTGTCACATGCATCAGTAGGGAACCCTCTTGCTTGTCAGGGAGTGTCTCCACAGCTCCTAACCCTCTGAATGGTGATTGCAGTGAATGGTACACAGTACATGTTTCCCACACAGCTTCTCCAGTCAAACTAACAGCACTGCTATGGATCTCCCCAAGAATGTCAGGAAAGCAAACAGGCCCCCCTGGATCACTCAGGCCCTGCTCACAATGCAATGTTTACCAAGGAACGACACAGATCCCAGCTCCCCCCCCTCCCCCTTCCCCAAGCGCCAGCACTGTGGCCTGGGAGACAGTGCTAACTTGAGCCCCAGGCTTAATGAGGTAGGACAGCTGGGCAGTTTAACGTTTGCCTCTCGGGGGGGGGGGGGGGGTTGTATTGTAATACACTACTGAACATTTCTTTAGCGATCACAGCCCTGGGTGCAGAGGGCATCTCTCTGCTGGGGGTCTTGGAAGTTCCTAAGGTTTACAGCACAGAGCGTCTGGGACCCCCAGCTCACACTGGTACAGTCTTGGGGAAATGCTCTGTTTAAAACTACGAGAGCAAACTGCAGTAAAACGCCAGTTAAATAAACAGGTGAAAGAATAACGGGTTTACTTTACGACAACGCAGATTGGAAAACTCCAATTCACTCGACAAAACTCCTTTTTCATATATAGTGCCTGACTGACGGAATAGGGGTTCAGAGCCCTACAGCGCAGACACCAGTGTGACCCTGCTGCTCTCTGCACGCGCTCCAGCCCTGCGCTCAGCCCTGCGCTCAGCCCTGCACGTTACATGAACGCTCCCCGGGTAAACGTTTCAAATCTAAACTCGTGGCTCGGGGTGAATTCTAAACAAACACTGGCGGTGCGAGGCAGTGTCAGCAGAGAGGGGCTTGTGGTTTCATCACTGAGATCCTGTTCCCTGGGGCTGTTCAAAGTGAGAGCGAACAGGAAGCACTTACTGTGTGCAGGGACCCCTGCTTCCCCCTCGCTCTCATAACACAGGTGTGTCTGCAGTGTGGGGGGGAGGGGGTGCACTTAGAAAATCACACCACAGGACGTCTGCACAGTAATGCTGCTGCTTTTCCCCATGCACTTGCCACAGTTTGCATTGCTTTATTTTTGAATGGGCTTTACCATGCTTCCCTAGGCTTTTGCTTGCCTTTCTTAAAATACACACACAACCGGTTCAAAATTGAGTAGTGAATATCAAAACTACAAAACACACACAAACACACACACACACACACACAATATAGAAAGGTCACGCAGGGCAACGACTGTGAATAATGAATGGATCAAGGTCACTCTCGTAATAACAAGCTCACAGAGTGTTGTTTCATCCCAGAGTATTTCTCAACAGTTTAAAATAATTCACCTGACCTAAGAGGAATCCCTTGGGATAAAACGCTTCTGCAAGCGAAACGTACGTTTTAAAAAAAACGTCCTGTAAACATCACCCCGCGCGCTCTATAAACATGACAGACCTGTCTCGGTCATTCACGTCTATTGAAAAGAAATGCTTTTTAATATTCACCGGCTGGGCACAGCAGACGAGAGCTGGGTTTGTCTGTCAGTCTTTGCTTGCTAAGCCTTCTGCATCACGTAGCACAGACTAGTTACTGTAGGAGATGCTTCCCCAGCCAGGTCGGATTTGTCCTGTTTTTGCTCAGGGGAGTGAGGCGTAGACGTTACCCAAGTTCCTTTGCTACAGCCAGGCAGTGTTACCAAACCCTGCTTCCCAGCCAGCCAGCCTGTGTACTTGCAGCTCAGCAACACAGAGGGGACTGTCCTCTAGGTGTGATCACTTCATTTAATGGGAGGGTGGGAGGGTGGGTACAGGACATCACAGACTTATTTTTACCTTGTATAGGCCTGCAGAGTTTTCTGGCTCGAAACTGCAGTTTGGAGCTGGAAACTGTGACTCGAAATTTGACAGAAAAACTAACAGTTCTTCGGTGTGTCTGAAAAGTGAAAAATGCCGTCAGCTGGTTATATTATTATTACACGTCCACGGCCATACAAGGCATTCTCAGTAATGGCTGGTGTGGCTCACAGACACAGGCTCGAGAGTTTGGTATTGTGGGGGGGACTTTGTGGTTCATGCCAACGTTACAGTACATCGTATATTTAGCCCGCACTCATATACAGTAAACCTTAAGAGAAAAGTTAATTAAATTCGGCACCACTGAGTCTTTTAACAGTTATGAATCATTAGGTGGCTTGTAATCATCCTGATTAGGAATCCTTTTGAAAACCAAAGATGGTTTTACAAGAGGAAAAGAGAAAATAAGATCACAGCACAGCTGTAAAAAAAAAAAAAAAAAAAAACTAAAAAAACCCAGCTGCCTCAAGTTCAGAACAGAGCCCTTTTCGAAGCCGTGTGACTAACACAATGTAATACAATCCAGGCACTGAAGCTGGCAATACCTCTGAGAACCGTACTGAAGACAGAGCCGAGACGAGCACTGGAGACGCTCATTGCACTGGAGACGCTCATTGCACTGGAGACGCTCATTGCACTGGAGACGCTCATTGCACTGGAGACGCTCATTGCATTGGAGACTCTTGTTGCACTGGAGACTCATTGCACTGGAGACGCTCATTGCATTGGAGACGCTCATTGCATTGGAGATGCTCATTGCATTGCACACTCATTGCATTGGAGACTCATTGCACTGGAGACGCTCATTGCACTGGAGACGCTCATTGCACTGGAGACGCTCGTTGCATTGCAGACTCTCATTGCATTGCACACTCTCATTGCGCTGGAGACTCATTGTAATGGAGACTCTCATTGCACTGGAGACTCTCATTGCACTGGAGACTCTCATTGCACTGGAGACTCTCATTGCACCGGAGACTCTCATTGCACTGGAGACTCTCATTGCACTGGAGACTCTCATTGCACTGGAGACGCTCATTGCACTGGAGACGCTCATTATACTGGAGATGTTTGAAAAGTGCTTCTTTATTTTTCAATTTCACCCTTGTGGTTTACTTTTTTTTTTTTTTTATCTATTCCAACCTCTGGGATTCCAGGACAGGAGACAGTAACGTGACTCACAAACAAATCAAACGCAATCGCACGCAACTGAACACAATCGCGCCCCATTCGCTGGCTGCGTTTAACTTTCTGAGCTCCTCAATCATCTTTTGCGACGACAGTTACAAGCTTGCCTGTTTGTTTTCCTAGGCTCCTCTAGGTCTGAATGTTTAAGTCTGATTGAACAGCTCTGTTTGAAAGTTGAAGTTTATGAACACGGTGCTTCTCCCCTGATGATTAGCGTTTGCGCACCGCTACACAAACACACAATGAAATCCCTTCGTGGTAGTCTCTGACTTTCACACATACTCTGATGCTAAATCAAATACCAAACGATCCCTCGGTTTATCAGGCACTGCTAGCGCGGTACACCTTGTGTATATTTGACACTAAATATTTATTTCACCCCTGTGAGTGCATATTTTTTGTGCCTAAACAACAGGAACAAATTAAAACAGACCATAATTTATTATAGACAGAAGTAGAAAAGGTATTCGTTAATGGCATGTTGTTTTCTAAACAAGCAGGGGAACAGTTTAGTGTTTCAATCACTAGCAACAGGGAGTTTGTTACTCCACACACAGTTCACAGACTGCCTGGCACTTCCATAGAATACCAACAGGAAAGGCTCCCCAGCCCAGCGTTCCCCTTTACTGTTCCCCACCAAAGCAGTTTGCACCGTCCAAGACCAACACATTAATTAACAAAACAAACACCAAATTAAAAGTGTTGACATCATTTTACTGCACGCGGATTCATTTCCAGTCTCCAGGGGGACTGAGAATTATTTCAACGGCACGTCACTCAAGTGCATTAAGTGCGGTGTAAGCGAATCAGAAAGAAAGTCTAACACAGACGAAAGGACACCCCCAAAACACCCCCGTTTTTGGACGGCCCTGTCCACACTATGCCTTTAAACCGTATTAGCTGCCTTTAAACTGGTTTAAAAGTGTTAAATACGGTTAGCGTCCGACCTGCTGTCAGTGTACACTCCACGATGGGTATTCATCAAAATCTGTGTCCGGACATCTCTGTTAAACTAGTGGGGAAAATAACAAAAGCACAACGTTAAATTCGGAGACAGCAAAATTGAAATGCGAGTTAGAAGTAGGATCGGGGATGAACAATTCACGTCACTTGTCAGCTCTGTTTGAAATAAAATGAAGGGGACCAGAATTAGGCTCAGGCAAGATATGAAGGTAAAAACAAAGACTGTTTTGTAATTAACAGCTTCTTCAATTTATGAAACAGAATCATCTCAATTTGTTTAAAGGGGCGTCACCTGATTAAAAATAAAACCCCAAAACTTCAAGACCTACTTGTGTGTGTGTGTGTGTCAGTGTGTGTGTGTGTGTGTGTGTCAGTCAGTCTATGTGTATGTGTGAGTCTGTCTGTCTGTCTGTGAGTCAGTCTGTGTGTGTGTGTGTGTCTGTGTGTCTGTCTGTGTGAATCAGTCTGTGTGTGTGTGTCTGTGTGCGAGTCAGTCTGTGTGCATGTGTGTGTGTACATGCGTGCGTGAGTCTGTCTGTCTGTCTGCGTGTGTGTGTGTGTGTGTGCGCACGCGTGCTCGTTCGCATTTACTTTTTCCTAAATCCTTATTTTATTTCTTATTAGCAATATGGACCTCTATTAATATGAGGCATAAAACATTTAAAATAAAATACAGTGCATGGTGGGAGACTGTCCTTTCAATTTCCACTGTCCATTGTGCTGCTTGGAACTATTTTAATAGTGTTTGTACGCATTAAGCCTGACTAAACATGAAACGAAATGTGTGGACGCTTTGAGCTGAACTCATTAGAACGGTTTCGAGTCTGGTTCTCTTATGTAGTGCGGACAGGGCCTTAGTCTGCAAACTGTTTAACAAACTGAACGCTTAACCATTCTGTGTGAAACCGTTTAAACTAAGACTTTCAACAACACACAAGTACACGACTTAGCTTTTAAAATAGGATTTATACAATGCTGTTCATTTCAGATCGTCCCACAGTATTTCAACCTGAGCCTTGATTCACTATCCAAAGAAATCAAGCATATCAGAAAGCAGGATGTTTTCTACAGAATAGTCAAGCACAAAAACAATTCACACTTTTACAGCTGTTTAAAAATGTCTTAATAATACCAACAATGTGTTTGGCTATGTCTGTATCAATCTGGCCAAAAATGGATTCCGTGCTCACTGTGGAACTGACGCCCCAAACTGTCAAAAACTGTAACTCCAGAAATAATAAAATGAAACAGGACAGTTATGTTTGTTTTTTTCTTTCTGGAAACAGTTTGCTTATTTTTGAATTTTAGAAAGTCAGGCAGCGATAGAAACTCACACATTAATAGCAGGGGTTTCCAATCCAAAAAAATACCAAAACCACAGAGTCATAAACTGTTACTCATCAGTCGGAGGGAGAGAGAGAGAGAGAGAGAGAGAGAGAGAGAGAGAGAGAGAGAGAGAGAGAGAGAGAGAGAGAGAGAGAGAGAGAGAGAGAGCGACAGAGAGAGTGAGAGATTGAGAGAGATTGAGAGAGAGAGAGAGAGTGAGAGATTGAGAGAGAGAGAGAGAGAGAGCGACAGAGAGATTGAGAGAGTGAGAGAGAGAGAGAGCGCGACAGAGAGAGTGAGAGATTGAGAGAGTGAGAGAGAGAGAGAGAGAGAGAGAGAGAGAGAGAGAGCGCGACAGAGAGAGTGAGAGATTGAGAGAGTGAGAGAGAGAGAGAGAGAGAGATTGAGAGAGAGAGAGAGAGAGAGAGAGAGAGAGAGAGAGAGAGAGAGAGAGAGAGAGAGAGAGAGAGAGAGAGAGAGAGAGAGAGAGAGTGACATTCGAGAGATCTTTGGGACTTCACACTACACACCCACAGTGCAGGATCATCATAAACATGTGTGTTTTGGTCCACATTCAATTTGAATGAAGTTTCTTCATTATCAGCGACATTAAAGATCATTTAAAAAGCACACTGTTGAATAGGTGGTAGGATTTTAAATATTATTTTTAAATAATTCAGAATTCTTCCTGTAGCTTAATTCCAATTACATCTATACACTATGTGACACCCCCTTAAAATCATCCAACAAAACAAACAAGGGAACTTGTGCATTCTCGAAGTCGAATATGCAGGGGCAAAGTGAATCTAGAGAGGTCTGAAAATCATGAAATGAAGTGAGTTTAATAAAAATCCCAGACAAAGTTTCTAAAACAACTCCCCACTCAGCTGGCACAGTTTACCTTGACAGCCTTCAAGCAAACACAAACCCGCACAGTGTTTATTCAGATATGTGTCCCAGTACTAAGAAAACAGCACAGATTGAAATGCTAAAACGCCTCTCTTCTCGTTTCAGAATAAGCATTCGACCACACTGTCCCATTTAAAAATAGCACATTTATTCCTGGGAGAGCAACAGCCTTGCAGAACTAACAGAGATATCCAGATTACAAACAGCTTCTAAACTGAAAGGGAGCCTTTATGTTGAGCCTCAGCAAACAAAATGCATAATTTTAAAAATAAATGAAATGAAGCCGTCTAGCGTGCCAACCTGTTTTATACACTGAAACAAACCCCACAAGTGCTTCATATCTGTCAGATAAAACTTGGAAGAAACTAAACGAAGTTGAAGAATATTTCAGCCCTCGTCAGTGAAACATCCCATCAGTTTCGCTTTGCTTTAGAACTTGGGTGAAGTTATGGCAGGTTTCTATTACAAGACAATATGGTTTCCTTTAATTCTAATTGATAAATACATTCAACTATACAGGTACACACAAATGTATACCTGGACATAGACTGGAACCTGCTGTTATAGATGCACTCAAAACATG
Organism: Acipenser ruthenus; assembly: GCF_902713425.1. Classification (NCBI taxonomy): domain Eukaryota; kingdom Metazoa; phylum Chordata; class Actinopteri; order Acipenseriformes; family Acipenseridae; genus Acipenser; species Acipenser ruthenus. Next base: position 6,698,268 of record NC_081227.1, on the reverse strand, counting down.
ACCCAACAGGATATTCTGCTAGGCTGGTAAAGCACAGCGCCGCACTGCCCTGGGCAGGTAGACCGGTAGATTCTGAACAGACGGGTCTGCTCTGACCGGGGATGGGTTATTTTATAACAGTGGTGTTTAAACCAACGCTTTCTACAGGAATCACCCAAGCGCAGAGAGAAGCTCTGTGTAAACACAGCTTCAGAAAGACAGAACCCAGCGAGGAGGAGGAGGAGGGGAGTCGGGATGGGACGGGACCTCTTACTGGGATCAGAGCAGGGGTCCAGTGCAATCCTGCATGGTTTAAACATCAGTGTGTGTGTGCAGAAACAGCATTCATTTCAAAGGGGGCAAAACAATAACGAATGCTGTGATTGACTCCCTGTCCTGTAGCAGGGTATATTGTGAAGGTCCTTCTCTCCCAGTCCTCACTACTTATTTATCATTTAAATTATTATTATTATTTGTTTATTTAGCAGACGCCTCTATCCAAGGCGACTTACAGAGACTAGGGTGTGTGAACTATGCATCAGCTGCAGAGTCACTTACAACAACATCTCACCCGAAAAACGGAGCACAAGGAGGTTAAGTGACTTGCTCAGGGTCACACAGTGAGTCAGTGGTTGAGGTGGGATTTGAACCGGGGACCTCCTGGTTACAAGCCCTTTTCTTTAACCACTGGACCGCACAGCCTCTAAACCTTGTGTACGTGCAAAAAAAAAAATGCATTTTTCATTTTTGTACCCCACTCGTTTATTCCATTTAAAATAATAAAAATAATAATAATAATAATAATAATAATAATAATAATAATAATAATAATAATAATAATCCAAATGTGTGTTTTACAACAACTAATATTAATAATACTTATAATAAATAGCAATAATGACGTTGTTCTTATTTAAGAAAACTGCTTTTAAAATAAAAGTTAAAAAGAATTAAGAAATGTGCAGCTAAGCCTGCCTGAAAGAAACGCATCAGGCGGGCAGGCGGGCGTCCCTCAAGGACGCGCTCTGCTCTGAGCGCGGTGCTCACCTGCGGCGACGTGTTCACGGCCGGACTGCAGCTTGTCCGAGCCTATTTGTTCTTCACTTGAATAAACACGTCGCGATTACCTGTGGGCTCGGCTGTTCGGGGGCGCTTTGATCTCCACGCAGGCATGCCGCGAGCATCGCCCGTTCAAAGGGATGTTTGTCAGCTCTTGCTTTTAAATTAAAACGAATCTGCGCTTCGAGTCTGACACCAGTGAGCAGCGGCTTTAGGGGCAATGCAACATTGGAAACGTTGCAATGAATTATGTTACAACAGCGTAAACGTCTAAATTATGTTTGTTTTTGTTTTGTTTTAATACAAAGTTGCTAGCTGCTGTAACTTTCAGATATCGTTTCGAATTCATTATGCTTCAAGTGTAAAGACAAAGCGAGCCGAACTAATTGTAAATACTGGATTTCGTGTAAGTGGGTTCTGCGCGTTAAATAGTGTTGTATTGAAAAAAAAAATAGTTTTAATATGAAACACCACGGACGAGTGTATCTAGAAACTAACAAAAACAGCGTTGACTCTGAGTGCATTTGAACACACGCATCTGTGTGCACAAAATGTATTTAAAAATGACATAAAGTAACAAAAAGTTCCTATCAAAACAACGACACGAACAGACCACGCAGAAAGCACATGTGCATTTTGATTTTTCTGTTTTTTTTGTGTGTGTAAACGTGTCGTCTCTTATAAGCAGCACTGTTACTGCGATTTGTTTTGGGTTTGCAAAAGACGGCAGCAGCGCCGGTGGCTCACTGTCCTTCTCACAGACAGAGAGAGCTCCTGAAGACTTTCTGCACAAGTTACAACTGACTCGAGATCCGCATGGCGATATCTGCGGGCTACAGTCCCTGTAGTTTGTTTTGCATTTGTATCGCGGAGCACACAGACAGAAAAGCATGCAGAATTAGGAGTTGTGTACTCAACCGACACACGCACGCACCCACCCCCTCTCCTCTCCCCTTCCCTCCCCGTCCTTACCTCTCTTTCACTGGGGAGTCTGAGCCGCTGCGTCCTGGGCAAAACGAGAAAGCGCATTCCTCTGGTTACAAATCCGTACGGGGCCCTCCATTAGACGAGCTCAAAGTGCAAGAACAGAAAGAAAGAGGTGTGTTTGTTTTTGTTGTTACTTTGAAGTATTTTTCTTTTCCGACTCTCTTCCTCTGTTGTGCGACGGCAGTAGTACTCGTAGTACTGCTTACTACATTACACGCATACACACAAGGGGCGAAGGTATTGCTAGCGCTGCACTGAAGCTGGGCTTGGAGACGCGTTGCACAACCCTGACTAATAGCGAGTGTCGGATTCCTGACAAATCAGTGCACAGACCGGGCCTGGGTGAAAGACAGGGCTCGGAATGAACCGTCCCACCTAGCCGCGGCGTATGGGGCTGCAGAGAGAGGGAGGAGGGAGTGGAAAGGGGCGATGGGGATGGGGGGGGGGTGAGGTTAGCTCAAGTGCCGGTATGTTAACACGCTCAACAACAAAAGCCCAAAGCGAGTAACCCCCCCCCTTTCTCCTCCCTCTCTTTGTCCATTCTCTAAAAATAAAGAGGAAAAAAAGATCAAGTAATGTAATGTTTACATTGCGGGGTCAGAAACGTGTTTTGATGTTTTAATTGTAACGTTTTTTTTTGTATATATGTTCACACACAAAAATAGTGTTTTGCCAACTTCCTAACCAGACTCACAAGAAGAAAACCAGAATGCGGGGGGAGATGGATGTTTTGAATAAACACTTTCTTTGCAAATCTTTTCCATATATAAACCCAGAAGCAGAATTCGGAAATTAAAAAAGTAAAAAATCAAACATGTATTATTATTATTATTATTATTATTATTATTATTATTATTATTATTATTATTATTATTATTATTATTATAACACTTTACATTGTCTCTAATGACGGTGTATTTACAGAGTAGTTACTTAGTAAATGCGTAGTAAATGCATGTACTTACACATCATTACAACGTTGTTATGCATAGTTACAATGTCATTAATGTGTACATTTATTGCACGATCTAACCCTAACCCTTTTCTGATTAAATTGTGTATTTACATATACAAAACGATTTGCACATGAAGTGCATTGTAACTATGCATGATAGCACTGTCATGTAGTAACTGTTATTTAAATCCGCAGTAACTGGAGACGCTTGATGTAAAGTGAATAATCAATGCTGTAAACTCTGTCCATCCCCCCTTCACTGCACCTGCACACCTCACACCTGTATCAGCGAGACCGGCCCCACGATACCAGCGGAGCACGCTCGGAGCCGCAGCCAGCTTTTAATTTCAGTTTCCAGACAGATAAAGCTAAGCAATCAGCACTGACCCCGGCAGATTAGAAGATGGATTTCGAACAGGTTCGGTCTGAGCCCGGGAAACAGATACTTCAGTAAGCTTCTGATGGAGCGCACATGCCAGCGGTAACTGCGAGATGTCGAGTTCCAGGGGCGTGTGGGTTTGATTGAGAAAGATATTGAGGGGAGGGAAGGAGGGGGGTCACACAAGGAATGCCCCTCTGTGGACTGTGGCCGTTAGTCACTCTGCTAGAAGCGCGGTATACATGTGTGTTGAATTGAATGTTAACACGACCCATTTCTCAGTCCGGTTTCAGTACTGTAGCTGAATTAGCTGTAGTGCAGTCGAGGTTAAACGTGGGTAAACTGAGTTTAGTTATCTCTCATTTGGATAATATGGTGTTTACCCACCTCTCGTTTAAGAAATAAAGCGTTTATTCTCCTGTGAGAATCAAACCCTGGCTATGTGTGTGTCTGTGTGTGTGTGTGTGTGTGTGTGCGCGCGCTAGTGCCGCAGAATTAAGTACAGGTTAAAGCAATTCATACTGAGAGGTTGTTTTTTCAGTTAGTTGTTATTGTACCCAGCTCCCCTTGCCAGTTTATTCCAGCCAGCACCACAGAGAATGTCTTTGTGCTCTTGGATGCAAGGGGGCAAGTCTGGGGCTGGGTTCATTTTCCGACACCCCCTTGCCCCCCCTCTAGGGCAGACAGCCAGTGCCATGCTGAGGTATAGAGTTCAGAAATGCTTCTCAGAAAGAATAGAGAGGTGGGGGGTGCAGCCCTGCTATCTAGAGAACGGTAGCAATGAAAGAAGCGAGAGGAGTGTACAGCATTGCTCAGAGAAGCACACAGCAAAGCCAGGAGGATGCAGGGTCAAGCAGTGGAAAGACTCACATATTTCCAGAAGTTGCTGCTGCTGCTGTGTTGGAAGCGACAGGGTTTTCTTTACCTGTACGACATGACGTCCACTTTTAAAACGAACTGCAATATCTTTGAACTTCAATTACGTTTAATTATAGTCCGAAGTCTGGAAGTTATAGCTCGGCCAAGCCTAATCTTATATAGGAGGGGAGCTTATGGTTTGTACAGAAACTGCATGGGTTTGCTGTGCGTTTAAAAGCGGTTTCTATGCATTTTCTATAGGGGATTGTCGGCAGAAATATGATGCTTGTTATACAGATTCTGTAAATGAAATTGTCCTTATAGGACCTCTCCCTGTAATTCTGCAGCGTTCCTGTGGTTTAATTAGCTTACCGTCCATGGCTGGTCCTGTTTTTGAATATGCTGTTAGTATACCCCTCTGTGCGTTCCAGTGCTTCCCATATGCACTCTGCAAAGAAACCTTTCTTTCTCATCTAGTTCCCTTCCTGTCATTTCCAGCAGACCCAATAATAATGTGACAACATTTCCAATTTGCAATGCTCCCCAGACTGTCTAAAGAGCTTTATTTGACACCAGATCCGCCCTCCTTTCTCCTCCCTCCCTCCTGTCGTTTTATGAAAAAATTTTAATGGGATTTGTCAAAAGATTATCACCAAAGCCAATTAACACAGCCAAGAGGCAGGCCCACGTTCCCTTTTCTTTTCTGGGGAACGCAATTATCTTCCCTGCCAGATTGGGAGGAGGAGTTTCCCTGTGTGTCCTGGGGGCTCTACCTGCGTCCGTCCCTCCCTGACATTCCTGTCCGCTGAGCTGTGCCTCTGGGCTTCCATCAGTGTCCCTGCACCTCGTCACAGCACGCTTTTATTAGGGTCCTTATCCCAAGAAAGGGACCCTCATGCACTGACCTGTCTGTCTGTCTGTCTGTCTGTCTCCACACGGCAACCAAACTTCACTCCTAGCCTTCTATATGGGCATCCCATTCACTTCTGATTCATCGTTAACCTTTCTCTTACTGGTAATTACGCGCTTATGAGTTTCTGAACACGCAGCACAGCCAGTCACAGCTTCTGTACTGTGACTCACCGCGAGACAGTCATTATCCTCAGCATTGGAAGCCTTCCAAAGACTGCTTTGTAATGTAGGAGAATTAGTTTGGGTGTTTGCCTGATCGGGTAAGTCTGTCAGTGATCAGGGTTATCTGTTATTAGTCAGCTAGGTTTGAATAAATGTGTACCTGGTTCATTCCTCCACCATTGTGAAGCCGTATACAGATTTTCAGATCCAAGGCGTTCGGAAGTTAAAAGCCTCAAATTTCTGAAAAATTGCAAGAGCACGGGAAAGCACGGACAAGGACTGTGAAAAACATGGAACTGGAATGAAAAAGAACGGACAAGGACTGCACAGCCCTGCTTCATAAAAGGTATACAACCAAGCAAAGAGTTCTTAAGGTCTCTGCTTCTGCCAAACCACTGTCAAACATCACAGTGCAGGCACCCTGTTGAGTCCTTAAATCTACCTTTTTTATTGTTTTTGGGGCCTGTTTTCCGCTGTGCAGTTTGCACACGTCATGCATTCATTACGAAGCGGGCAACTAGCCCACAGCCTGTGGAAAATCAAAGACTAGTGTAGACTTTTCTATTCCTCTCAGGTTGCACTTTGCAGAAGCAGACCTTGGTGCATCGGATCGGTTTTGCTGCCTCTGCTATTTCATTTTCACCGCGCTTTATCATTTGTGCTTGTGTCTGCCCTTCAGCGTGGAAGACAATAGCACTCGAGAGGGGGAGAGGGGAGTGAGGGAGGGGGTGAGAGAGAGCAGGGGAGAGGGGGGTGAGGGAGGGGGTGAGAGAGAGTAGGGGAGAGGGGAGTGAGAGAGCAGGGGAGAGAGGAGTGAGGGAGGAGTGAGAGAGTAGGGCAGAGGGGAGTGAGGGAGGGGTAAGAGAGAGTAGAGGAAAGGGGTGAGAGAGCAGGGGAGAGGGGAGTGAGGGAGGGATGAGGGGAGTGAGGGAGGGGGTGAGAGAGCAGGGGAGAGGGGAGTGAGGGAGGGGGTGAGAGAGAGTAGGGGAGAGGGGAGTGAGAGAGCAGGGGAGAGAGGAGTGAGGGAGGAGTGAGAGAGTAGGGGAGAGGGGAGTGAGGGAGGGGTGAGAGAGAGTAGAGGAAAGGGGTGAGAGAGCAGGGGAGAGGGGAGTGAGGGAGGGATGAGGGGAGTGAGGGAGGGGGTGAGAGAGCAGGGGAGAGGGGAGTGAGGGAGGGGTGAGGAGAGTGAGGGAGGAGTCAGAGAGACAGCCCTGGTTCACACACACTGAGCTGCCACTCATCTGGCAGTGTCAGCGGTGTGATTGGACACACTTCCCTGTGAATGCGCGCTGAACACAGGAGCTGTGACTCTGTGACTCGCAGGCTGCCGGCAGGGTGCTGCGGACAGACAATGGGCAGGGGAGGGAGGCAGGCAGGCAGGAGCTCCCTGGGAAAACAGACCCAGAGAAGCAGCAGCTCAATCGTTAACCCCTTGGCTGGTGCCAAAGAAAGCTACACTGCACTCGTACAGCAACAATTCATAACAGCACAGCTTCACGCACCGTGTTGGAAGCAGTTGGGTCAATGCAATTACTCTGCCATGGTAAATCACGGAGGAGCTTTGTACAAATCCTGGTTAAACTTAAATGCATGGATAAAGCAGGGGGAAAATGAATGTGTTAACATACCATGGCAGCTGTACTGCACTGTGGGAGATTAAACTGGTACTTTAGGTTACTATGAGGTGGAGCACATATAACTGAGTCTCTCTGTGCACTCTAATGAGGACGAGGCCTGGGTCTGCTCTTCATCTGACGCTGCTGTGTTACTCTGGTAAAGCAGGGAGCGACGCCTGAGTGGAAAATCTCAAGTGAAATGACCTCAGGTCAAGTTGGGTACACAGCAGCTTGACAATGCTATTCAGCAGAGCCCAGTATCTCCTGCAATGATGTACAACAGTGTGTGTGTGTGTGTCAGTGTGTGTGTGTGTATGTGTGTGTGTGTGTGTCAGTGTGTGTGTCAGTGTGTGTGTGTGTGTCGGTGTGTGTCGGTGTGTGTGTGTGTGAGTGTGTGTGTATGTGTGTGTGTCAGTGTGTGTGTGTGTGTGTGTGTGTCAGTGTGTGTGGGTGTGTGTGTGTGTGTGTGTCAGTGTGTGTGTGTGTGTGTCAGTGTGTGTGTGTGTGTGTGTGTGTGTGTCAGTGTGTGTGTGTGTGTCGGTGTGTGTGTGTCAGTGTGTGTGTGTGTGTGTGTGTGAGTGTGAGTGTGTGTGTCAGTGTGTGTGTGTGTGTGTGAGTGTGTGTGTGTGTGTGTGTGTGAGTGTGTGTGTGTGTGTGTGTGTGTCAGTGTGAGTGTGTGTGTCAGTGTGTGTGTGTGTGTGTGTGTGTGTGTGAGAGTGTGAGTGTGAGTGTGTGTGTCGGTGTGTGTGTCAGTGTGTGTGTGTGTGTGTGTGTGTGAGAGTGTGAGTGTGTGTGTCAGTGTGTGTGTGTGAGTGTGTGTGTCAGTGTGTGTGTGTGTGTGTGTGAGTGTGTGTGTGTGTGTGTGAGTGTGTGTGTGTGTGTGTGTGTGTGTGTGTGTGTGTGTGTGTGAGTGTGTGTGTCAGTGTGTGTGTGTGTGTGAGTGTGTGTGTCGGTGTGTGTGTGTGTGTGTGAGTGTGTGTGTGTGTGTGTGTGAGTGTGTTGGATGCATTAGCACAGTTTGGAATGAATGATTTGTAATAGTGAATAATAAGAAAGCTGGGAATGTCATTACTGTGTAACAGCTCATTTAGACAAACACTTTGAATACGGCTGTCTTCTGCCTCAGTGGACTGCCCAGGTAAATCATTCACTACAAAACAGATGCACAGATGATTAGAATCACATGCTACAGAGCAGATGGCTTTATACTGAACTGGAAAGTGCCGGCTCCTACAATGGGGTGGGGAGGGGGGGGGCTGGGGTGTGTTTTAACAGCGTTTAAAACACTCTTTAATTAACTCCTATCTTTTGAATGGAGAAAAAATCATGCAAAATGAACCGCAAGCGCCCCCAGAGAACTTGGATTTCATTACTTAGTTGTTTGGTTCTGGTTTTGTGAAATGAACAGACGTTTTTGCTTTTTCCAAAATATAGCAGTTAATTAAAGGCTGGAGTAAACACTTTAAAAATACGTCCCTTTGTCTCCCAGCAGCCAACAGGCAGAGTGACCCCAGTGTTTACAGCATTCAGTAACCCAGCTATTGAAATCTATTGACAAAGCTTTACCAAGTGAACTATTCAGAGTCTGTTTTTCATGACTACAGTCCAGTCTGATATTTTCATGAACTGCAGTAAAGAGCGGTTTCCAAAATATCAAACTTCATTTTATCCTAAAAAAAAAAAAACAGCGTTCTTTCAGACATCACATGTTAAAGGTCTGTGAGCGACAGGTTTCAAATCAGCGTCATGAACACAAATACAGTCTCTAATTCAGATATAATGAACAGCTGTCCAGCGTACTGTACTGTATTCGGCAGGAGATAATGACCCTGTTTTGTAAGCTGTTGTTAGTATAATACTGCATTTCAAATAAATACAGCTCTTAGTTATTGGCACACTTACTTGGAGCAGCAGCACCAGGCCAGGTTTCAGTATAAGCTTTGAGTACCAGACAAAAACATTTCTGCAAAACTACCTGATTGACGTTCTGCTTGCACCAGTGGAATGTTTACCTGTAACCACCAGAAAAACACTGCCTCCCTCCCTCCCAGTCCCTCAGCTCTAACCACTAGACCACACTGCCTCCCTCCCAGTCCCTCAGCTCTAACCACCAGACCACACTACCTCCCAGTCCCTCAGCTCTAACCACTAGACCACACTGCCTCCCTCCCTCCCAGTCCCTCAGCTCTAACCACTAGACCACACTGCCTCCCTCCCTCCCAGTCCCTCAGCTCTAACCACTAGAGCACACTGCCTCCCTCCCTCCCAGTCCCTCAGCTCTAACCACTAGACCACACTGCCTCCCTCCCTCCCAGTCCCTCAGCTCTAACCACTAGACCACACTGCCTCCCTCCCTCCCAGTCCCTCAGCTCTAACCACTAGACCACACTGCCTCCCTCCCTCCCAGTCCCTCAGCTCTAACCACTAGACCACACTGCCTCCCTCGCTCCCAGTCCCTCAGTCACTGCTGGAATGAAGCTGTGTTTGTGAGACAGGCAGTTTCTCAATTCCTCAGTTTCTCAATTCCTCACGTCTCAGGAAAGCACCGCGGGGTGAATGCTCTGCTCCTCAGCAGATATCTGCACTGGCGGCTGTGTGAACACTGATAGGGAGCCTGAGATTTCCACTTGCTATTAAGGATCGCTTCAGGTCAGTCGCCGGCAATCAAGGGCAATGTGACACTTGTCATTCCTTCTATCTGTGCTTTACTGTGCTGATAATGCTTCACAAAGCCTTCAGACCCACCGGGAATGGGGAGCTGCTCCAGCACTCAGTTTATCTCCTTTGTGTAAAATGAGATACTTTTATTTCCTTACAGTTCTTGATATAGTGTAACGTTTGTTTGGGGAAGGTGAATTGGAGTCTGGTTACCTGTACAGGTGTGTAATCGGTCACACCTTCTTGGCAGTGTCTGGGGAGAGGGAGAGGAAAGAAAAAAGGAGGAGAGAGAGAGCGGGGGAGAAAGAGACAGAGACAGAGAGAGAGGGAGAAACTGGAGCAAACAGTAAAGGAAAGGAAAAAGTGAAGAGAAAGACGGAAAGCGACAGGGAAACGGAGAGGGAGAGAGAAGGGTTAGAGTGAGATAAAGGGGTAGAGAGGGAGGGAGGGATGGAGGGAGAGTGGAAAGGAAAGAGTTTTGATTGTCAAACACCCGTATCTGTCTCCCTGCTCACATCCTCCCACAGACAGCATCTTCATTACAGTGTCTGTGCATGTGTGTGTGTTACAGTGTGTCTGTGTGAGAGAGTATCTGTGCATGTGTGTGTGTTACAGTGTGTCTGTGCATGTGTGTGTGTTACAGTGTGTCTGTGCATGTGTGTGTGTTACAGTGTGTCTGTGTAAGAGAGTATCTGTGCATATGTGTGTTACAGTGTGTCTGTGTATGTGTGTGTGTTACAGTGTGTCTGTGTATGTGTGTGTGTTATAGTGTGTCTCTGTGAGAGAGTATCTGCATGTGTGTGTGTTACAGTGTGTCTGTGTGAGAGAGTATCTGTGCATGTGTGTGTTACAGTGTGTCTGTGTATGTGTGTGTGTTACAGTGTGTCTGTGCATGTGTGTGTTACAGTGTGTCTGTGTGTGTGTTACAGTGTGTCTGTGTATGTGTGTGTGTTACAGTGTGTCTGTGTATGTGTGTGTGTTACAGTGCGTCTGTGTGAGAGAGTATCTGTGCATGTGTGTGTGTTACAGTGTGTCTGTGTATGTGTGTATGTTACAGTGTGTCTGTGCATGTGTGTGTGTTACAGTGTGTCTGTGTGAGAGAGTATCTGTGCATGTGTGTGTGTTACAGTGTGTCTGTGCATGAGTGTGTAAGCACAGACAAGGTAAATCACAAAATTCAAAGACAAATATTGTGAGAACCATAGCTGACTGGTGTAGAAGCTCGGTAAACGCACTGAGAAAACACAGCAAGTTGCAAATTTACCCTGCAGATTTACTGGGGTAAGAGTTCTGTCTCGTTTTGTTTTTCCTTCAAGCAGCTTAGAATCAGTGAAAAAGTACTGAAGCAGCAGCTTAGAGAGAGATAATGGCTAGCCTCTGGCCAGTAAACAGTCCTGAACTACAGTACCTGCTGGGGCTGCTGGACACAGGCTTTTATTACCCTGACCCCAGATAACCCTGCCTGTCACCCCCCTGTCTTATCTCCCGCTCTGCTCCTGCTATCTCAAGGCTACCAGGCTGAGATTCCGAGGAAAGCAGTTTGACTAAGTTTGCACTCCATATAGAAGCCAAGGCTTTGAAATCCATATTAATAGCTTATTATCATTAACACAGTTAACGACCCTCCCTTTTATTGCAAATATTCCAAATGCAACTCTACAGCTAGCTTCTGGAACTGAAGAATAAAAAGAGACTCACACACACACAGAGGAATTCCCTGGAAGCCAGAACAATTCATGAAAAAGAGACCTGCATAATTGTTCCAGGGGAAGATAGGGACACCAGCTATATCCCTTCTGCTTTAATGCGAAGCACTCTGACACGTACTGCCATGGTTCCTCCCCCCCAGACAGGGTGATGTTGATGTCTCAATAAGCAGCCAGCCCCTCCAGAGCTCAGCACAGCCATGTCTAATGATCTCCATCCCCTCTGCTCCTGTTTCCATTCTCCCCATTCTCCCCGCCTGTTACTGGAGGTAGAATCCAGCTCCCCGGGGCCTTCCCCAGCCGGAGAGAGGGCCGGGGGGGGGGCTGCTGGACTCCTGTTACACATCAACATCTACAGAACCAAAAAAAACACAGAGACAGGCACAGAGAGACAGGTACAGAGAGACACAGAGACACAGAGACAGGCACAGAGAGACAGAGAGACACAGAGACAGGTACAGAGAGACAGAGATACAGGCACAGAGAGACAGAGAGACACAGAAACAGGTACAGAGAGACAGACACAGAGAGACAGAGAGCCAAGCACAGAGAGACAGGTACAGAGAGACACAGAAACACAGAGACAGGTACAGAGAGACAGAGAGACAGGCACAGAGAGACAGGTACAGAGAGACACAGAGACACAGAGACAGGCACAGAGAGACAGAGAGACACAGAGACAGGTACAGAGAGACAGAGATACAGGCACAGAGAGACACAGAAACAGGTACAGAGAGACAGACACAGAGAGACAGAGAGCCAAGCACAGAGAGACAGGTACAGAGAGACACAGAAACACAGAGACAGGTACAGAGAGACAGAGAGACAGGCACAGAGAGACAGGTACAGAGAGACACAGAGACACAGAAACAGGTACAGAGAAACAGAGAGACACAGAAACAGGCACAGAGAGACAGAGACAGGCACAGAGAGACAGAGAGACAGGCACAGAGAGACAGAGAGACACAGAGACAGGTACAGAGAGACAGGCACAGAGAGACACAGAGACAGGTACAGAGAGACAGAGAGACAGGCACAGAGAGACAGAGAGACACAGAAGCAGGTACAGAGAGACACAGAGACAGGCACAGAGAGACACAGAAGCAGGTACAGAGAGACAGAGACAGGCACAGAGAGACAGACACACACAGAGACAGGTACTTTATAATTCATGGGCAGGGCTCCCAGTTTGCACACCATGCCGTTCCACCAGCACTTTCATTGTGAGGTGGAACACAATTAGCCCAGACTGGTAACCATGACTCCCGACTCTAGCTTTATAAAGGGGAACCCAGTCACTCTACAGTATTGCACTGTGACAGTGCGCACAATGCATGGAGAGGCACGGCTTTCTAATTACTGTGCAGTTGGGAATAACTGGGGACCTTCTGGTAAATCCATAAGGAAGGGTTTAAGACTCTTTTTATGACTGTTAACAAAAGCTTTCAATTCGCCGGAACGAAATAAGCGAGAGAAAGGCATTTTGGCTCAAATTGAGTTCTCACTTCAGTGTCAGATTTACCATGCTGCAGGGAGCCCTTAGCGGCTCTCAAATTCCACAGGGCTGTTGCAGCTCAAGGATTCTCAAATTTCCGAATTCCCATCTGGAATACCTGAGGCTGGCTATGGTATCCCGTAGAGACAGCCGGCAGTGATCCGGGGAGATGGAATACTGGTCTGACCTCCTGCTGACCTCGCAGAGCCCCAGTTTTTAGATCGCTTGCTTTTGCTGCAACACTGAACAGTCTCTGAGTATAGCTCCACAATACCACACCATACACAGCAACACACCCAGAAAGGTTGATTAGGAGTTTGTGACATTTCTTGAGAATCTTCAGGGTCTGTGAGCTGGTAGTCAGTGAACTCTTCTCTCAGGGCACCCAACTCATGTTCTTCCACATTGTGAGGGAACTGTTTGGTCATACGGATCACTGCATAATTATTATAAAAAGGCTGAATTATAATTACATTTAGTCGATGTATATGCAGGTTTCCCTCTTCCATTCTGTACAGTAATGACGCTGAAAACCAGAAACTAATAATATTATTAAACTGACTCCCAGGCGGGAGATTTTCACAGGTCTGCAATAAAATAATCAGTCAGCCTTGGCTCCTTATTGTGAGATTTTTTGTGCGCTAATTAAGGTCATTGGAAACACCGTCATTTTGTGACATTGAAAAACCGCGTGAGCAGCCCTGGCAATAATTGAAACCAGCGATTCAGAGCTGGCTCCTGCTTCTTCCACCTCGATGTTCCCAATGCTTTATTGAATCCAGCCGCACCGGGTCTGACCGCGGGCCAGCCTTCTTGCAGCCAGTGACCCCTGCGCCAAGCCCTGTCCAGCCCCTCATTAAGGGTTCTACTCTCACCTCTCCCCATCTTGTGCCCAGCTGGGGGCCCCACGGAGCAGCACTCGGTCCTGGCAGGGGTGTCAGGAAAGCCTGCAGGCTGACAGCAGCGCTACAGGCCGCAGCCTCTGATCTTGAGAAGGTGATGTAAATCATGCCGCCAAGGAGATTGATCTAGCCTCGTAAAAAAAAACTGGAATAAAAACCAGCAAACCTTCAAAAGCCTCACTGAGTTCATCTTCCTAATGAGAGCCAGCCTGTGCTCGCTATTACAGTCAGATTCCAGGAAACCTAAGGCATTCTGGGATGGGGTGTTTTTTACTATTGTGTGGGTTTGAGGGGGTGCAGAGACCCCACAGTAACATTTTGAACCCCACAATTTATTTTTATTACAGGCTTTTTCAAAAGTTATTTACATTTGACCAACCTCTAGTAGTTTTTGTTTTCCAAAATAAGTGTTTACAAAGTAAACTACCCAATTTTTACCAGCTGTTTATCTCTGAAACACAAGGAGAGTCATTTCCACTTTGTAGTAAAAAAAAGCTTTGTAAATCGCTCCCATTATCCCGGAGTGGATAACACAACAACCCGACTGTGGGAAACCATCAGAAGGATCATTTTTAATTACACATATTTAAACCAGACCATTCAGCCAGTGTCACTGGAAACGTGGAGCCTTTTAAAGTGAAAAAAAAACAGTGCAGTGACGTTTGTCGGCTTCACTCCGCGTTGTGCGTGCTAGCAGTGCAGGTACACAGAGGTAAACTTGAAATCTTTCTTCCCTTGAACTAGAAGGATGTTGAGCTAAGCAGCAGCCTGGTTTTCATTGATCCCCCACCCCCGTGTGTCTGAGCGTCTTTAAGCCCTAATAGACAGTGACTGGATTTAATTTGCTTTTCATTAGCCGCTCAGAACTTCAAACCAGCGCGAGACTCCTGTTTTCACAGAACACCAGTCTGTTCCAGTTAACTCGCTCCGGTGTGTTTTTCAAAGGTAGAAAAATACGACTGTGAGTCAAAAAAAAAAAAAAAAAAAAACGAAGGAAAAAAAGAAAAAGACAACTCCTTGTTCTCCGAGAGCGGTGAAGAGAACTCAGAAACACTGACAAGAAACTTTTTTTAACGGATTCACTAGCAAACGCCTGTCGAAAAAAGTTTGTCATTGAGTTTATCAGCGTTTCTAAATGTAGCACTATGATAAGTGCTCAATAGTTATGCATGAAGACAACTTGCACATTTAAACACACACTGACCAGAACACTGGACAGTAAGTATCTATTACTACACCCTAAATACGCTGTTATAACACTGTAATTACACACACGTGTGTGTAGTTACAATGCAACAACATGCCTAATATTAAAATGAAAGGTTTTGTAATCACGCTGTATTTGCACATGTGGTTGTGTGTTTATGATGTCATCACTTTGTAAGCACTCAGTTCAAGTACAATCCTGATATACCAGTGCTCAGTGTCACATATACACACAGACAGAGGCAGAAGAGTTCACCCAGAACTTCAAACACTCAATCACAATAGATTAAGCAGAGTCAAAAACTACATTTAATGAAAAAATAAATTAAACAAACACTGGAACGCAAAATCTTAACCCTTTCTGTCCTGAATTATTTTTCCACAATATATGTAAGTCCACAATTGAATCAGATAAGGGTTAGGGTTAGGGTCAGGGTTAAATACATTGTAGCTATGCATACTAACATTGCAATGATACGCAAGTGCACCTGTATTTACTCAGTAACTGCTATATAAATACACAGCAATTAGAGACACTTCATGGAACGTGTTACCAAAAGAAAATCTCGTGCAGTCATCGCCTGCTACACTGCATTGAATCTGAGGGAACGTGTCTGTGTGATTCAGAGCTGACTGCAGTGTTTTGTGTGGTTGGAACAAAGACAAGCTTGCTCATTGTCTCTGCTTGATCTGAACTAACATTCTTCACTTCACTGGGATCATCTGTAATGTTTCATATTGTCCTATTCTGTGCGTTC